>NW_026910039.1:0-42703 GCF_949316205.1 Platichthys flesus
ACTGTGTTGTGTTGTGTTGTCCTTGCGAATGGAGTACCAGGGGTCCTTGCGAAAATATGACAGAGTGTGAAATGGAGTACCAGGGGAGCAAAAAGAAGAAGGGTGAAAAAAGAGGTAAAATGCATGAAAACTGTGAAAAAGCATGAAAATGAATAAAATGCGGGTCACATTATTCATAATATATGCCCCTGAAGCCCATAATACTTCCATGGGAACATGTCAGTGGAGCCTCCAGGCTGAGACTGATTCTACCCGAGGATGAAGCCTTACTTTCGGGTAAAAGTAGTCAGGCAGAGTGCCTGGATCATGGCCGAGAAAAACAAACACATGCACCACACACATTGGGGTCTATATTCCCCTGAAAGTTGTAAGACTCTGGATGAAAAAATGCCACCTCAGCCTCAAACCAGACACTGGCTGATTCTACCCGAGGACGAAGCCTTATTTTCGGGTAAAAGTAGTCAGGCAGAGTGCCTGAATCAAAAAGATGAAAAAGCATGAAAAGGAGTAAAATGCCATCCAAATACACTCCTTTGATGAAAAAAGAGGTGAACATGTGTGTGCGTGCGTGCCTCTAATTCCATCCAGAGACACTCCTTTGATGAAAAAAGAGGTGAACATGTGTGTGCGTGCGTGCCTCTAATTCCATCCAAAGACACGCCTTTGATGAAAAAAGAGGTTGAAAACATGAAAACGGTGAAAAAGCATGAAAATGAAAAAAAAATGCTTGTGCCACTGGGTCTCATACGGTGCCCTGGGTCATGTGAGCGGGTCAAACCGCCTTGAATTTCATTCAAATACACTCATTTGATAAAAAGAGTAGAAATGCATGAAAACGACTAAAAATCATGAAAATGGATAAAATGCCTGTGCCACTGTGTATAATATGATGTCATGGGTCACCTGAGTGGGTCAAACTGTGTTGTGTTGTGTTGTCCTTGCGAATGGAGTACCAGGGGTCCTTGCGAAAATATGACAGAGTGTGAAATGGAGTACCAGGGGAGCAAAAAGAAGAAGGGTGAAAAAAGAGGTAAAATGCATGAAAACTGTGAAAAAGCATGAAAATGAATAAAATGCGGGTCACATTATTCATAATATATGCCCCTGAAGCCCATAATACTTCCATGGGAACATGTCAGTGGAGCCTCCAGGCTGAGACTGATTCTACCCGAGGATGAAGCCTTACTTTCGGGTAAAAGTAGTCAGGCAGAGTGCCTGGATCATGGCCGAGAAAAACAAACACATGCACCACACACATTGGGGTCTATATTCCCCTGAAAGTTGTAAGACTCTGGATGAAAAAATGCCACCTCAGCCTCAAACCAGACACTGGCTGATTCTACCCGAGGACGAAGCCTTATTTTCGGGTAAAAGTAGTCAGGCAGAGTGCCTGAATCAAAAAGATGAAAAAGCATGAAAAGGAGTAAAATGCCATCCAAATACACTCCTTTGATGAAAAAAGAGGTGAACATGTGTGTGCGTGCGTGCCTCTAATTCCATCCAGAGACACTCCTTTGATGAAAAAAGAGGTGAACATGTGTGTGCGTGCGTGCCTCTAATTCCATCCAAAGACACGCCTTTGATGAAAAAAGAGGTTGAAAATGCATGAAAACGGTGAAAAAGCATGAAAATGAAAAAAAAATGCTTGTGCCACTGGGTCTCATACGGTGCCCTGGGTCATGTGAGCGGGTCAAACCGCCTTGAATTTCATTCAAATACACTCATTTGATAAAAAGAGTAGAAATGCATGAAAACGACTAAAAATCATGAAAATGGATAAAATGCCTGTGCCACTGTGTATAATATGATGTCATGGGTCACCTGAGTGGGTCAAACTGTGTTGTGTTGTGTTGTCCTTGCGAATGGAGTACCAGGGGTCCTTGCGAAAATATGACAGAGTGTGAAATGGAGTACCAGGGGAGCAAAAAGAAGAAGGGTGAAAAAAGAGGTAAAATGCATGAAAACTGTGAAAAAGCATGAAAATGAATAAAATGCGGGTCACATTATTCATAATATATGCCCCTGAAGCCCATAATACTTCCATGGGAACATGTCAGTGGAGCCTCCAGGCTGAGACTGATTCTACCCGAGGATGAAGCCTTACTTTCGGGTAAAAGTAGTCAGGCAGAGTGCCTGGATCATGGCCGAGAAAAACAAACACATGCACCACACACATTGGGGTCTATATTCCCCTGAAAGTTGTAAGACTCTGGATGAAAAAATGCCACCTCAGCCTCAAACCAGACACTGGCTGATTCTACCCGAGGACGAAGCCTTATTTTCGGGTAAAAGTAGTCAGGCAGAGTGCCTGAATCAAAAAGATGAAAAAGCATGAAAAGGAGTAAAATGCCATCCAAATACACTCCTTTGATGAAAAAAGAGGTGAACATGTGTGTGCGTGCGTGCCTCTAATTCCATCCAGAGACACTCCTTTGATGAAAAAAGAGGTGAACATGTGTGTGCGTGCGTGCCTCTAATTCCATCCAAAGACACGCCTTTGATGAAAAAAGAGGTTGAAAATGCATGAAAACGGTGAAAAAGCATGAAAATGAAAAAAAAATGCTTGTGCCACTGGGTCTCATACGGTGCCCTGGGTCATGTGAGCGG
This sequence comes from Platichthys flesus, assembly GCF_949316205.1. Taxonomy (NCBI): domain Eukaryota; kingdom Metazoa; phylum Chordata; class Actinopteri; order Pleuronectiformes; family Pleuronectidae; genus Platichthys; species Platichthys flesus. Next base: position 2,608 of record NW_026910039.1, read on the forward strand.
GTCAAACCGCCTTGAATTTCATTCAAATACACTCATTTGATAAAAAGAGTAGAAATGCATGAAAACGACTAAAAATCATGAAAATGGATAAAATGCCTGTGCCACTGTGTATAATATGATGTCATGGGTCACCTGAGTGGGTCAAACTGTGTTGTGTTGTGTTGTCCTTGCGAATGGAGTACCAGGGGTCCTTGCGAAAATATGACAGAGTGTGAAATGGAGTACCAGGGGAGCAAAAAGAAGAAGGGTGAAAAAAGAGGTAAAATGCATGAAAACTGTGAAAAAGCATGAAAATGAATAAAATGCGGGTCACATTATTCATAATATATGCCCCTGAAGCCCATAATACTTCCATGGGAACATGTCAGTGGAGCCTCCAGGCTGAGACTGATTCTACCCGAGGATGAAGCCTTACTTTCGGGTAAAAGTAGTCAGGCAGAGTGCCTGGATCATGGCCGAGAAAAACAAACACATGCACCACACACATTGGGGTCTATATTCCCCTGAAAGTTGTAAGACTCTGGATGAAAAAATGCCACCTCAGCCTCAAACCAGACACTGGCTGATTCTACCCGAGGACGAAGCCTTATTTTCGGGTAAAAGTAGTCAGGCAGAGTGCCTGAATCAAAAAGATGAAAAAGCATGAAAAGGAGTAAAATGCCATCCAAATACACTCCTTTGATGAAAAAAGAGGTGAACATGTGTGTGCGTGCGTGCCTCTAATTCCATCCAGAGACACTCCTTTGATGAAAAAAGAGGTGAACATGTGTGTGCGTGCGTGCCTCTAATTCCATCCAAAGACACGCCTTTGATGAAAAAAGAGGTTGAAAATGCATGAAAACGGTGAAAAAGCATGAAAATGAAAAAAAAATGCTTGTGCCACTGGGTCTCATACGGTGCCCTGGGTCATGTGAGCGGGTCAAACCGCCTTGAATTTCATTCAAATACACTCATTTGATAAAAAGAGTAGAAATGCATGAAAACGACTAAAAATCATGAAAATGGATAAAATGCCTGTGCCACTGTGTATAATATGATGTCATGGGTCACCTGAGTGGGTCAAACTGTGTTGTGTTGTGTTGTCCTTGCGAATGGAGTACCAGGGGTCCTTGCGAAAATATGACAGAGTGTGAAATGGAGTACCAGGGGAGCAAAAAGAAGAAGGGTGAAAAAAGAGGTAAAATGCATGAAAACTGTGAAAAAGCATGAAAATGAATAAAATGCGGGTCACATTATTCATAATATATGCCCCTGAAGCCCATAATACTTCCATGGGAACATGTCAGTGGAGCCTCCAGGCTGAGACTGATTCTACCCGAGGATGAAGCCTTACTTTCGGGTAAAAGTAGTCAGGCAGAGTGCCTGGATCATGGCCGAGAAAAACAAACACATGCACCACACACATTGGGGTCTATATTCCCCTGAAAGTTGTAAGACTCTGGATGAAAAAATGCCACCTCAGCCTCAAACCAGACACTGGCTGATTCTACCCGAGGACGAAGCCTTATTTTCGGGTAAAAGTAGTCAGGCAGAGTGCCTGAATCAAAAAGATGAAAAAGCATGAAAAGGAGTAAAATGCCATCCAAATACACTCCTTTGATGAAAAAAGAGGTGAACATGTGTGTGTGAGTGCGTGCCTCTAATTCCATCCAGAGACACTCCTTTGATGAAAAAAGAGGTGAACATGTGTGTGCGTGCGTGCCTCTAATTCCATCCAAAGACACGCCTTTGATGAAAAAAGAGGTTGAAAATGCATGAAAACGGTGAAAAAGCATGAAAATGAAAAAAAAATGCTTGTGCCACTGGGTCTCATACGGTGCCCTGGGTCATGTGAGCGGGTCAAACCGCCTTGAATTTCATTCAAATACACTCATTTGATAAAAAGAGTAGAAATGCATGAAAACGACTAAAAATCATGAAAATGGATAAAATGCCTGTGCCACTGTGTATAATATGATGTCATGGGTCACCTGAGTGGGTCAAACTGTGTTGTGTTGTGTTGTCCTTGCGAATGGAGTACCAGGGGTCCTTGCGAAAATATGACAGAGTGTGAAATGGAGTACCAGGGGAGCAAAAAGAAGAAGGGTGAAAAAAGAGGTAAAATGCATGAAAACTGTGAAAAAGCATGAAAATGAATAAAATGCGGGTCACATTATTCATAATATATGCCCCTGAAGCCCATAATACTTCCATGGGAACATGTCAGTGGAGCCTCCAGGCTGAGACTGATTCTACCCGAGGATGAAGCCTTACTTTCGGGTAAAAGTAGTCAGGCAGAGTGCCTGGATCATGGCCGAGAAAAACAAACACATGCACCACACACATTGGGGTCTATATTCCCCTGAAAGTTGTAAGACTCTGGATGAAAAAATGCCACCTCAGCCTCAAACCAGACACTGGCTGATTCTACCCGAGGACGAAGCCTTATTTTCGGGTAAAAGTAGTCAGGCAGAGTGCCTGAATCAAAAAGATGAAAAAGCATGAAAAGGAGTAAAATGCCATCCAAATACACTCCTTTGATGAAAAAAGAGGTGAACATGTGTGTGCGTGCGTGCCTCTAATTCCATCCAGAGACACTCCTTTGATGAAAAAAGAGGTGAACATGTGTGTGCGTGCGTGCCTCTAATTCCATCCAAAGACACGCCTTTGATGAAAAAAGAGGTTGAAAATGCATGAAAACGGTGAAAAAGCATGAAAATGAAAAAAAAATGCTTGTGCCACTGGGTCTCATACGGTGCCCTGGGTCATGTGAGCGGGTCAAACCGCCTTGAATTTCATTCAAATACACTCATTTGATAAAAAGAGTAGAAATGCATGAAAACGACTAAAAATCATGAAAATGGATAAAATGCCTGTGCCACTGTGTATAATATGATGTCATGGGTCACCTGAGTGGGTCAAACTGTGTTGTGTTGTGTTGTCCTTGCGAATGGAGTACCAGGGGTCCTTGCGAAAATATGACAGAGTGTGAAATGGAGTACCAGGGGAGCAAAAAGAAGAAGGGTGAAAAAAGAGGTAAAATGCATGAAAACTGTGAAAAAGCATGAAAATGAATAAAATGCGGGTCACATTATTCATAATATATGCCCCTGAAGCCCATAATACTTCCATGGGAACATGTCAGTGGAGCCTCCAGGCTGAGACTGATTCTACCCGAGGATGAAGCCTTACTTTCGGGTAAAAGTAGTCAGGCAGAGTGCCTGGATCATGGCCGAGAAAAACAAACACATGCACCACACACATTGGGGTCTATATTCCCCTGAAAGTTGTAAGACTCTGGATGAAAAAATGCCACCTCAGCCTCAAACCAGACACTGGCTGATTCTACCCGAGGACGAAGCCTTATTTTCGGGTAAAAGTAGTCAGGCAGAGTGCCTGAATCAAAAAGATGAAAAAGCATGAAAAGGAGTAAAATGCCATCCAAATACACTCCTTTGATGAAAAAAGAGGTGAACATGTGTGTGCGTGCGTGCCTCTAATTCCATCCAGAGACACTCCTTTGATGAAAAAAGAGGTGAACATGTGTGTGCGTGCGTGCCTCTAATTCCATCCAAAGACACGCCTTTGATGAAAAAAGAGGTTGAAAATGCATGAAAACGGTGAAAAAGCATGAAAATGAAAAAAAAATGCTTGTGCCACTGGGTCTCATACGGTGCCCTGGGTCATGTGAGCGGGTCAAACCGCCTTGAATTTCATTCAAATACACTCATTTGATAAAAAGAGTAGAAATGCATGAAAACGACTAAAAATCATGAAAATGGATAAAATGCCTGTGCCACTGTGTATAATATGATGTCATGGGTCACCTGAGTGGGTCAAACTGTGTTGTGTTGTGTTGTCCTTGCGAATGGAGTACCAGGGGTCCTTGCGAAAATATGACAGAGTGTGAAATGGAGTACCAGGGGAGCAAAAAGAAGAAGGGTGAAAAAAGAGGTAAAATGCATGAAAACTGTGAAAAAGCATGAAAATGAATAAAATGCGGGTCACATTATTCATAATATATGCCCCTGAAGCCCATAATACTTCCATGGGAACATGTCAGTGGAGCCTCCAGGCTGAGACTGATTCTACCCGAGGATGAAGCCTTACTTTCGGGTAAAAGTAGTCAGGCAGAGTGCCTGGATCATGGCCGAGAAAAACAAACACATGCACCACACACATTGGGGTCTATATTCCCCTGAAAGTTGTAAGACTCTGGATGAAAAAATGCCACCTCAGCCTCAAACCAGACACTGGCTGATTCTACCCGAGGACGAAGCCTTATTTTCGGGTAAAAGTAGTCAGGCAGAGTGCCTGAATCAAAAAGATGAAAAAGCATGAAAAGGAGTAAAATGCCATCCAAATACACTCCTTTGATGAAAAAAGAGGTGAACATGTGTGTGTGAGTGCGTGCCTCTAATTCCATCCAGAGACACTCCTTTGATGAAAAAAGAGGTGAACATGTGTGTGCGTGCGTGCCTCTAATTCCATCCAAAGACACGCCTTTGATGAAAAAAGAGGTTGAAAATGCATGAAAACGGTGAAAAAGCATGAAAATGAAAAAAAAATGCTTGTGCCACTGGGTCTCATACGGTGCCCTGGGTCATGTGAGCGGGTCAAACCGCCTTGAATTTCATTCAAATACACTCATTTGATAAAAAGAGTAGAAATGCATGAAAACGACTAAAAATCATGAAAATGGATAAAATGCCTGTGCCACTGTGTATAATATGATGTCATGGGTCACCTGAGTGGGTCAAACTGTGTTGTGTTGTGTTGTCCTTGCGAATGGAGTACCAGGGGTCCTTGCGAAAATATGACAGAGTGTGAAATGGAGTACCAGGGGAGCAAAAAGAAGAAGGGTGAAAAAAGAGGTAAAATGCATGAAAACTGTGAAAAAGCATGAAAATGAATAAAATGCGGGTCACATTATTCATAATATATGCCCCTGAAGCCCATAATACTTCCATGGGAACATGTCAGTGGAGCCTCCAGGCTGAGACTGATTCTACCCGAGGATGAAGCCTTACTTTCGGGTAAAAGTAGTCAGGCAGAGTGCCTGGATCATGGCCGAGAAAAACAAACACATGCACCACACACATTGGGGTCTATATTCCCCTGAAAGTTGTAAGACTCTGGATGAAAAAATGCCACCTCAGCCTCAAACCAGACACTGGCTGATTCTACCCGAGGACGAAGCCTTATTTTCGGGTAAAAGTAGTCAGGCAGAGTGCCTGAATCAAAAAGATGAAAAAGCATGAAAAGGAGTAAAATGCCATCCAAATACACTCCTTTGATGAAAAAAGAGGTGAACATGTGTGTGCGTGCGTGCCTCTAATTCCATCCAGAGACACTCCTTTGATGAAAAAAGAGGTGAACATGTGTGTGCGTGCGTGCCTCTAATTCCATCCAAAGACACGCCTTTGATGAAAAAAGAGGTTGAAAATGCATGAAAACGGTGAAAAAGCATGAAAATGAAAAAAAAATGCTTGTGCCACTGGGTCTCATACGGTGCCCTGGGTCATGTGAGCGGGTCAAACCGCCTTGAATTTCATTCAAATACACTCATTTGATAAAAAGAGTAGAAATGCATGAAAACGACTAAAAATCATGAAAATGGATAAAATGCCTGTGCCACTGTGTATAATATGATGTCATGGGTCACCTGAGTGGGTCAAACTGTGTTGTGTTGTGTTGTCCTTGCGAATGGAGTACCAGGGGTCCTTGCGAAAATATGACAGAGTGTGAAATGGAGTACCAGGGGAGCAAAAAGAAGAAGGGTGAAAAAAGAGGTAAAATGCATGAAAACTGTGAAAAAGCATGAAAATGAATAAAATGCGGGTCACATTATTCATAATATATGCCCCTGAAGCCCATAATACTTCCATGGGAACATGTCAGTGGAGCCTCCAGGCTGAGACTGATTCTACCCGAGGATGAAGCCTTACTTTCGGGTAAAAGTAGTCAGGCAGAGTGCCTGGATCATGGCCGAGAAAAACAAACACATGCACCACACACATTGGGGTCTATATTCCCCTGAAAGTTGTAAGACTCTGGATGAAAAAATGCCACCTCAGCCTCAAACCAGACACTGGCTGATTCTACCCGAGGACGAAGCCTTATTTTCGGGTAAAAGTAGTCAGGCAGAGTGCCTGAATCAAAAAGATGAAAAAGCATGAAAAGGAGTAAAATGCCATCCAAATACACTCCTTTGATGAAAAAAGAGGTGAACATGTGTGTGCGTGCGTGCCTCTAATTCCATCCAGAGACACTCCTTTGATGAAAAAAGAGGTGAACATGTGTGTGCGTGCGTGCCTCTAATTCCATCCAAAGACACGCCTTTGATGAAAAAAGAGGTTGAAAATGCATGAAAACGGTGAAAAAGCATGAAAATGAAAAAAAAATGCTTGTGCCACTGGGTCTCATACGGTGCCCTGGGTCATGTGAGCGGGTCAAACCGCCTTGAATTTCATTCAAATACACTCATTTGATAAAAAGAGTAGAAATGCATGAAAACGACTAAAAATCATGAAAATGGATAAAATGCCTGTGCCACTGTGTATAATATGATGTCATGGGTCACCTGAGTGGGTCAAACTGTGTTGTGTTGTGTTGTCCTTGCGAATGGAGTACCAGGGGTCCTTGCGAAAATATGACAGAGTGTGAAATGGAGTACCAGGGGAGCAAAAAGAAGAAGGGTGAAAAAAGAGGTAAAATGCATGAAAACTGTGAAAAAGCATGAAAATGAATAAAATGCGGGTCACATTATTCATAATATATGCCCCTGAAGCCCATAATACTTCCATGGGAACATGTCAGTGGAGCCTCCAGGCTGAGACTGATTCTACCCGAGGATGAAGCCTTACTTTCGGGTAAAAGTAGTCAGGCAGAGTGCCTGGATCATGGCCGAGAAAAACAAACACATGCACCACACACATTGGGGTCTATATTCCCCTGAAAGTTGTAAGACTCTGGATGAAAAAATGCCACCTCAGCCTCAAACCAGACACTGGCTGATTCTACCCGAGGACGAAGCCTTATTTTCGGGTAAAAGTAGTCAGGCAGAGTGCCTGAATCAAAAAGATGAAAAAGCATGAAAAGGAGTAAAATGCCATCCAAATACACTCCTTTGATGAAAAAAGAGGTGAACATGTGTGTGCGTGCGTGCCTCTAATTCCATCCAGAGACACTCCTTTGATGAAAAAAGAGGTGAACATGTGTGTGCGTGCGTGCCTCTAATTCCATCCAAAGACACGCCTTTGATGAAAAAAGAGGTTGAAAATGCATGAAAACGGTGAAAAAGCATGAAAATGAAAAAAAAATGCTTGTGCCACTGGGTCTCATACGGTGCCCTGGGTCATGTGAGCGGGTCAAACCGCCTTGAATTTCATTCAAATACACTCATTTGATAAAAAGAGTAGAAATGCATGAAAACGACTAAAAATCATGAAAATGGATAAAATGCCTGTGCCACTGTGTATAATATGATGTCATGGGTCACCTGAGTGGGTCAAACTGTGTTGTGTTGTGTTGTCCTTGCGAATGGAGTACCAGGGGTCCTTGCGAAAATATGACAGAGTGTGAAATGGAGTACCAGGGGAGCAAAAAGAAGAAGGGTGAAAAAAGAGGTAAAATGCATGAAAACTGTGAAAAAGCATGAAAATGAATAAAATGCGGGTCACATTATTCATAATATATGCCCCTGAAGCCCATAATACTTCCATGGGAACATGTCAGTGGAGCCTCCAGGCTGAGACTGATTCTACCCGAGGATGAAGCCTTACTTTCGGGTAAAAGTAGTCAGGCAGAGTGCCTGGATCATGGCCGAGAAAAACAAACACATGCACCACACACATTGGGGTCTATATTCCCCTGAAAGTTGTAAGACTCTGGATGAAAAAATGCCACCTCAGCCTCAAACCAGACACTGGCTGATTCTACCCGAGGACGAAGCCTTATTTTCGGGTAAAAGTAGTCAGGCAGAGTGCCTGAATCAAAAAGATGAAAAAGCATGAAAAGGAGTAAAATGCCATCCAAATACACTCCTTTGATGAAAAAAGAGGTGAACATGTGTGTGTGAGTGCGTGCCTCTAATTCCATCCAGAGACACTCCTTTGATGAAAAAAGAGGTGAACATGTGTGTGCGTGCGTGCCTCTAATTCCATCCAAAGACACGCCTTTGATGAAAAAAGAGGTTGAAAATGCATGAAAACGGTGAAAAAGCATGAAAATGAAAAAAAAATGCTTGTGCCACTGGGTCTCATACGGTGCCCTGGGTCATGTGAGCGGGTCAAACCGCCTTGAATTTCATTCAAATACACTCATTTGATAAAAAGAGTAGAAATGCATGAAAACGACTAAAAATCATGAAAATGGATAAAATGCCTGTGCCACTGTGTATAATATGATGTCATGGGTCACCTGAGTGGGTCAAACTGTGTTGTGTTGTGTTGTCCTTGCGAATGGAGTACCAGGGGTCCTTGCGAAAATATGACAGAGTGTGAAATGGAGTACCAGGGGAGCAAAAAGAAGAAGGGTGAAAAAAGAGGTAAAATGCATGAAAACTGTGAAAAAGCATGAAAATGAATAAAATGCGGGTCACATTATTCATAATATATGCCCCTGAAGCCCATAATACTTCCATGGGAACATGTCAGTGGAGCCTCCAGGCTGAGACTGATTCTACCCGAGGATGAAGCCTTACTTTCGGGTAAAAGTAGTCAGGCAGAGTGCCTGGATCATGGCCGAGAAAAACAAACACATGCACCACACACATTGGGGTCTATATTCCCCTGAAAGTTGTAAGACTCTGGATGAAAAAATGCCACCTCAGCCTCAAACCAGACACTGGCTGATTCTACCCGAGGACGAAGCCTTATTTTCGGGTAAAAGTAGTCAGGCAGAGTGCCTGAATCAAAAAGATGAAAAAGCATGAAAAGGAGTAAAATGCCATCCAAATACACTCCTTTGATGAAAAAAGAGGTGAACATGTGTGTGTGAGTGCGTGCCTCTAATTCCATCCAGAGACACTCCTTTGATGAAAAAAGAGGTGAACATGTGTGTGCGTGCGTGCCTCTAATTCCATCCAAAGACACGCCTTTGATGAAAAAAGAGGTTGAAAATGCATGAAAACGGTGAAAAAGCATGAAAATGAAAAAAAAATGCTTGTGCCACTGGGTCTCATACGGTGCCCTGGGTCATGTGAGCGGGTCAAACCGCCTTGAATTTCATTCAAATACACTCATTTGATAAAAAGAGTAGAAATGCATGAAAACGACTAAAAATCATGAAAATGGATAAAATGCCTGTGCCACTGTGTATAATATGATGTCATGGGTCACCTGAGTGGGTCAAACTGTGTTGTGTTGTGTTGTCCTTGCGAATGGAGTACCAGGGGTCCTTGCGAAAATATGACAGAGTGTGAAATGGAGTACCAGGGGAGCAAAAAGAAGAAGGGTGAAAAAAGAGGTAAAATGCATGAAAACTGTGAAAAAGCATGAAAATGAATAAAATGCGGGTCACATTATTCATAATATATGCCCCTGAAGCCCATAATACTTCCATGGGAACATGTCAGTGGAGCCTCCAGGCTGAGACTGATTCTACCCGAGGATGAAGCCTTACTTTCGGGTAAAAGTAGTCAGGCAGAGTGCCTGGATCATGGCCGAGAAAAACAAACACATGCACCACACACATTGGGGTCTATATTCCCCTGAAAGTTGTAAGACTCTGGATGAAAAAATGCCACCTCAGCCTCAAACCAGACACTGGCTGATTCTACCCGAGGACGAAGCCTTATTTTCGGGTAAAAGTAGTCAGGCAGAGTGCCTGAATCAAAAAGATGAAAAAGCATGAAAAGGAGTAAAATGCCATCCAAATACACTCCTTTGATGAAAAAAGAGGTGAACATGTGTGTGCGTGCGTGCCTCTAATTCCATCCAGAGACACTCCTTTGATGAAAAAAGAGGTGAACATGTGTGTGCGTGCGTGCCTCTAATTCCATCCAAAGACACGCCTTTGATGAAAAAAGAGGTTGAAAATGCATGAAAACGGTGAAAAAGCATGAAAATGAAAAAAAAATGCTTGTGCCACTGGGTCTCATACGGTGCCCTGGGTCATGTGAGCGGGTCAAACCGCCTTGAATTTCATTCAAATACACTCATTTGATAAAAAGAGTAGAAATGCATGAAAACGACTAAAAATCATGAAAATGGATAAAATGCCTGTGCCACTGTGTATAATATGATGTCATGGGTCACCTGAGTGGGTCAAACTGTGTTGTGTTGTGTTGTCCTTGCGAATGGAGTACCAGGGGTCCTTGCGAAAATATGACAGAGTGTGAAATGGAGTACCAGGGGAGCAAAAAGAAGAAGGGTGAAAAAAGAGGTAAAATGCATGAAAACTGTGAAAAAGCATGAAAATGAATAAAATGCGGGTCACATTATTCATAATATATGCCCCTGAAGCCCATAATACTTCCATGGGAACATGTCAGTGGAGCCTCCAGGCTGAGACTGATTCTACCCGAGGATGAAGCCTTACTTTCGGGTAAAAGTAGTCAGGCAGAGTGCCTGGATCATGGCCGAGAAAAACAAACACATGCACCACACACATTGGGGTCTATATTCCCCTGAAAGTTGTAAGACTCTGGATGAAAAAATGCCACCTCAGCCTCAAACCAGACACTGGCTGATTCTACCCGAGGACGAAGCCTTATTTTCGGGTAAAAGTAGTCAGGCAGAGTGCCTGAATCAAAAAGATGAAAAAGCATGAAAAGGAGTAAAATGCCATCCAAATACACTCCTTTGATGAAAAAAGAGGTGAACATGTGTGTGCGTGCGTGCCTCTAATTCCATCCAGAGACACTCCTTTGATGAAAAAAGAGGTGAACATGTGTGTGCGTGCGTGCCTCTAATTCCATCCAAAGACACGCCTTTGATGAAAAAAGAGGTTGAAAATGCATGAAAACGGTGAAAAAGCATGAAAATGAAAAAAAAATGCTTGTGCCACTGGGTCTCATACGGTGCCCTGGGTCATGTGAGCGGGTCAAACCGCCTTGAATTTCATTCAAATACACTCATTTGATAAAAAGAGTAGAAATGCATGAAAACGACTAAAAATCATGAAAATGGATAAAATGCCTGTGCCACTGTGTATAATATGATGTCATGGGTCACCTGAGTGGGTCAAACTGTGTTGTGTTGTGTTGTCCTTGCGAATGGAGTACCAGGGGTCCTTGCGAAAATATGACAGAGTGTGAAATGGAGTACCAGGGGAGCAAAAAGAAGAAGGGTGAAAAAAGAGGTAAAATGCATGAAAACTGTGAAAAAGCATGAAAATGAATAAAATGCGGGTCACATTATTCATAATATATGCCCCTGAAGCCCATAATACTTCCATGGGAACATGTCAGTGGAGCCTCCAGGCTGAGACTGATTCTACCCGAGGATGAAGCCTTACTTTCGGGTAAAAGTAGTCAGGCAGAGTGCCTGGATCATGGCCGAGAAAAACAAACACATGCACCACACACATTGGGGTCTATATTCCCCTGAAAGTTGTAAGACTCTGGATGAAAAAATGCCACCTCAGCCTCAAACCAGACACTGGCTGATTCTACCCGAGGACGAAGCCTTATTTTCGGGTAAAAGTAGTCAGGCAGAGTGCCTGAATCAAAAAGATGAAAAAGCATGAAAAGGAGTAAAATGCCATCCAAATACACTCCTTTGATGAAAAAAGAGGTGAACATGTGTGTGCGTGCGTGCCTCTAATTCCATCCAGAGACACTCCTTTGATGAAAAAAGAGGTGAACATGTGTGTGCGTGCGTGCCTCTAATTCCATCCAAAGACACGCCTTTGATGAAAAAAGAGGTTGAAAATGCATGAAAACGGTGAAAAAGCATGAAAATGAAAAAAAAATGCTTGTGCCACTGGGTCTCATACGGTGCCCTGGGTCATGTGAGCGGGTCAAACCGCCTTGAATTTCATTCAAATACACTCATTTGATAAAAAGAGTAGAAATGCATGAAAACGACTAAAAATCATGAAAATGGATAAAATGCCTGTGCCACTGTGTATAATATGATGTCATGGGTCACCTGAGTGGGTCAAACTGTGTTGTGTTGTGTTGTCCTTGCGAATGGAGTACCAGGGGTCCTTGCGAAAATATGACAGAGTGTGAAATGGAGTACCAGGGGAGCAAAAAGAAGAAGGGTGAAAAAAGAGGTAAAATGCATGAAAACTGTGAAAAAGCATGAAAATGAATAAAATGCGGGTCACATTATTCATAATATATGCCCCTGAAGCCCATAATACTTCCATGGGAACATGTCAGTGGAGCCTCCAGGCTGAGACTGATTCTACCCGAGGATGAAGCCTTACTTTCGGGTAAAAGTAGTCAGGCAGAGTGCCTGGATCATGGCCGAGAAAAACAAACACATGCACCACACACATTGGGGTCTATATTCCCCTGAAAGTTGTAAGACTCTGGATGAAAAAATGCCACCTCAGCCTCAAACCAGACACTGGCTGATTCTACCCGAGGACGAAGCCTTATTTTCGGGTAAAAGTAGTCAGGCAGAGTGCCTGAATCAAAAAGATGAAAAAGCATGAAAAGGAGTAAAATGCCATCCAAATACACTCCTTTGATGAAAAAAGAGGTGAACATGTGTGTGCGTGCGTGCCTCTAATTCCATCCAGAGACACTCCTTTGATGAAAAAAGAGGTGAACATGTGTGTGCGTGCGTGCCTCTAATTCCATCCAAAGACACGCCTTTGATGAAAAAAGAGGTTGAAAATGCATGAAAACGGTGAAAAAGCATGAAAATGAAAAAAAAATGCTTGTGCCACTGGGTCTCATACGGTGCCCTGGGTCATGTGAGCGGGTCAAACCGCCTTGAATTTCATTCAAATACACTCATTTGATAAAAAGAGTAGAAATGCATGAAAACGACTAAAAATCATGAAAATGGATAAAATGCCTGTGCCACTGTGTATAATATGATGTCATGGGTCACCTGAGTGGGTCAAACTGTGTTGTGTTGTGTTGTCCTTGCGAATGGAGTACCAGGGGTCCTTGCGAAAATATGACAGAGTGTGAAATGGAGTACCAGGGGAGCAAAAAGAAGAAGGGTGAAAAAAGAGGTAAAATGCATGAAAACTGTGAAAAAGCATGAAAATGAATAAAATGCGGGTCACATTATTCATAATATATGCCCCTGAAGCCCATAATACTTCCATGGGAACATGTCAGTGGAGCCTCCAGGCTGAGACTGATTCTACCCGAGGATGAAGCCTTACTTTCGGGTAAAAGTAGTCAGGCAGAGTGCCTGGATCATGGCCGAGAAAAACAAACACATGCACCACACACATTGGGGTCTATATTCCCCTGAAAGTTGTAAGACTCTGGATGAAAAAATGCCACCTCAGCCTCAAACCAGACACTGGCTGATTCTACCCGAGGACGAAGCCTTATTTTCGGGTAAAAGTAGTCAGGCAGAGTGCCTGAATCAAAAAGATGAAAAAGCATGAAAAGGAGTAAAATGCCATCCAAATACACTCCTTTGATGAAAAAAGAGGTGAACATGTGTGTGCGTGCGTGCCTCTAATTCCATCCAGAGACACTCCTTTGATGAAAAAAGAGGTGAACATGTGTGTGCGTGCGTGCCTCTAATTCCATCCAAAGACACGCCTTTGATGAAAAAAGAGGTTGAAAATGCATGAAAACGGTGAAAAAGCATGAAAATGAAAAAAAAATGCTTGTGCCACTGGGTCTCATACGGTGCCCTGGGTCATGTGAGCGGGTCAAACCGCCTTGAATTTCATTCAAATACACTCATTTGATAAAAAGAGTAGAAATGCATGAAAACGACTAAAAATCATGAAAATGGATAAAATGCCTGTGCCACTGTGTATAATATGATGTCATGGGTCACCTGAGTGGGTCAAACTGTGTTGTGTTGTGTTGTCCTTGCGAATGGAGTACCAGGGGTCCTTGCGAAAATATGACAGAGTGTGAAATGGAGTACCAGGGGAGCAAAAAGAAGAAGGGTGAAAAAAGAGGTAAAATGCATGAAAACTGTGAAAAAGCATGAAAATGAATAAAATGCGGGTCACATTATTCATAATATATGCCCCTGAAGCCCATAATACTTCCATGGGAACATGTCAGTGGAGCCTCCAGGCTGAGACTGATTCTACCCGAGGATGAAGCCTTACTTTCGGGTAAAAGTAGTCAGGCAGAGTGCCTGGATCATGGCCGAGAAAAACAAACACATGCACCACACACATTGGGGTCTATATTCCCCTGAAAGTTGTAAGACTCTGGATGAAAAAATGCCACCTCAGCCTCAAACCAGACACTGGCTGATTCTACCCGAGGACGAAGCCTTATTTTCGGGTAAAAGTAGTCAGGCAGAGTGCCTGAATCAAAAAGATGAAAAAGCATGAAAAGGAGTAAAATGCCATCCAAATACACTCCTTTGATGAAAAAAGAGGTGAACATGTGTGTGCGTGCGTGCCTCTAATTCCATCCAGAGACACTCCTTTGATGAAAAAAGAGGTGAACATGTGTGTGCGTGCGTGCCTCTAATTCCATCCAAAGACACGCCTTTGATGAAAAAAGAGGTTGAAAATGCATGAAAACGGTGAAAAAGCATGAAAATGAAAAAAAAATGCTTGTGCCACTGGGTCTCATACGGTGCCCTGGGTCATGTGAGCGGGTCAAACCGCCTTGAATTTCATTCAAATACACTCATTTGATAAAAAGAGTAGAAATGCATGAAAACGACTAAAAATCATGAAAATGGATAAAATGCCTGTGCCACTGTGTATAATATGATGTCATGGGTCACCTGAGTGGGTCAAACTGTGTTGTGTTGTGTTGTCCTTGCGAATGGAGTACCAGGGGTCCTTGCGAAAATATGACAGAGTGTGAAATGGAGTACCAGGGGAGCAAAAAGAAGAAGGGTGAAAAAAGAGGTAAAATGCATGAAAACTGTGAAAAAGCATGAAAATGAATAAAATGCGGGTCACATTATTCATAATATATGCCCCTGAAGCCCATAATACTTCCATGGGAACATGTCAGTGGAGCCTCCAGGCTGAGACTGATTCTACCCGAGGATGAAGCCTTACTTTCGGGTAAAAGTAGTCAGGCAGAGTGCCTGGATCATGGCCGAGAAAAACAAACACATGCACCACACACATTGGGGTCTATATTCCCCTGAAAGTTGTAAGACTCTGGATGAAAAAATGCCACCTCAGCCTCAAACCAGACACTGGCTGATTCTACCCGAGGACGAAGCCTTATTTTCGGGTAAAAGTAGTCAGGCAGAGTGCCTGAATCAAAAAGATGAAAAAGCATGAAAAGGAGTAAAATGCCATCCAAATACACTCCTTTGATGAAAAAAGAGGTGAACATGTGTGTGCGTGCGTGCCTCTAATTCCATCCAGAGACACTCCTTTGATGAAAAAAGAGGTGAACATGTGTGTGCGTGCGTGCCTCTAATTCCATCCAAAGACACGCCTTTGATGAAAAAAGAGGTTGAAAATGCATGAAAACGGTGAAAAAGCATGAAAATGAAAAAAAAATGCTTGTGCCACTGGGTCTCATACGGTGCCCTGGGTCATGTGAGCGGGTCAAACCGCCTTGAATTTCATTCAAATACACTCATTTGATAAAAAGAGTAGAAATGCATGAAAACGACTAAAAATCATGAAAATGGATAAAATGCCTGTGCCACTGTGTATAATATGATGTCATGGGTCACCTGAGTGGGTCAAACTGTGTTGTGTTGTGTTGTCCTTGCGAATGGAGTACCAGGGGTCCTTGCGAAAATATGACAGAGTGTGAAATGGAGTACCAGGGGAGCAAAAAGAAGAAGGGTGAAAAAAGAGGTAAAATGCATGAAAACTGTGAAAAAGCATGAAAATGAATAAAATGCGGGTCACATTATTCATAATATATGCCCCTGAAGCCCATAATACTTCCATGGGAACATGTCAGTGGAGCCTCCAGGCTGAGACTGATTCTACCCGAGGATGAAGCCTTACTTTCGGGTAAAAGTAGTCAGGCAGAGTGCCTGGATCATGGCCGAGAAAAACAAACACATGCACCACACACATTGGGGTCTATATTCCCCTGAAAGTTGTAAGACTCTGGATGAAAAAATGCCACCTCAGCCTCAAACCAGACACTGGCTGATTCTACCCGAGGACGAAGCCTTATTTTCGGGTAAAAGTAGTCAGGCAGAGTGCCTGAATCAAAAAGATGAAAAAGCATGAAAAGGAGTAAAATGCCATCCAAATACACTCCTTTGATGAAAAAAGAGGTGAACATGTGTGTGCGTGCGTGCCTCTAATTCCATCCAGAGACACTCCTTTGATGAAAAAAGAGGTGAACATGTGTGTGCGTGCGTGCCTCTAATTCCATCCAAAGACACGCCTTTGATGAAAAAAGAGGTTGAAAATGCATGAAAACGGTGAAAAAGCATGAAAATGAAAAAAAAATGCTTGTGCCACTGGGTCTCATACGGTGCCCTGGGTCATGTGAGCGGGTCAAACCGCCTTGAATTTCATTCAAATACACTCATTTGATAAAAAGAGTAGAAATGCATGAAAACGACTAAAAATCATGAAAATGGATAAAATGCCTGTGCCACTGTGTATAATATGATGTCATGGGTCACCTGAGTGGGTCAAACTGTGTTGTGTTGTGTTGTCCTTGCGAATGGAGTACCAGGGGTCCTTGCGAAAATATGACAGAGTGTGAAATGGAGTACCAGGGGAGCAAAAAGAAGAAGGGTGAAAAAAGAGGTAAAATGCATGAAAACTGTGAAAAAGCATGAAAATGAATAAAATGCGGGTCACATTATTCATAATATATGCCCCTGAAGCCCATAATACTTCCATGGGAACATGTCAGTGGAGCCTCCAGGCTGAGACTGATTCTACCCGAGGATGAAGCCTTACTTTCGGGTAAAAGTAGTCAGGCAGAGTGCCTGGATCATGGCCGAGAAAAACAAACACATGCACCACACACATTGGGGTCTATATTCCCCTGAAAGTTGTAAGACTCTGGATGAAAAAATGCCACCTCAGCCTCAAACCAGACACTGGCTGATTCTACCCGAGGACGAAGCCTTATTTTCGGGTAAAAGTAGTCAGGCAGAGTGCCTGAATCAAAAAGATGAAAAAGCATGAAAAGGAGTAAAATGCCATCCAAATACACTCCTTTGATGAAAAAAGAGGTGAACATGTGTGTGCGTGCGTGCCTCTAATTCCATCCAGAGACACTCCTTTGATGAAAAAAGAGGTGAACATGTGTGTGCGTGCGTGCCTCTAATTCCATCCAAAGACACGCCTTTGATGAAAAAAGAGGTTGAAAATGCATGAAAACGGTGAAAAAGCATGAAAATGAAAAAAAAATGCTTGTGCCACTGGGTCTCATACGGTGCCCTGGGTCATGTGAGCGGGTCAAACCGCCTTGAATTTCATTCAAATACACTCATTTGATAAAAAGAGTAGAAATGCATGAAAACGACTAAAAATCATGAAAATGGATAAAATGCCTGTGCCACTGTGTATAATATGATGTCATGGGTCACCTGAGTGGGTCAAACTGTGTTGTGTTGTGTTGTCCTTGCGAATGGAGTACCAGGGGTCCTTGCGAAAATATGACAGAGTGTGAAATGGAGTACCAGGGGAGCAAAAAGAAGAAGGGTGAAAAAAGAGGTAAAATGCATGAAAACTGTGAAAAAGCATGAAAATGAATAAAATGCGGGTCACATTATTCATAATATATGCCCCTGAAGCCCATAATACTTCCATGGGAACATGTCAGTGGAGCCTCCAGGCTGAGACTGATTCTACCCGAGGATGAAGCCTTACTTTCGGGTAAAAGTAGTCAGGCAGAGTGCCTGGATCATGGCCGAGAAAAACAAACACATGCACCACACACATTGGGGTCTATATTCCCCTGAAAGTTGTAAGACTCTGGATGAAAAAATGCCACCTCAGCCTCAAACCAGACACTGGCTGATTCTACCCGAGGACGAAGCCTTATTTTCGGGTAAAAGTAGTCAGGCAGAGTGCCTGAATCAAAAAGATGAAAAAGCATGAAAAGGAGTAAAATGCCATCCAAATACACTCCTTTGATGAAAAAAGAGGTGAACATGTGTGTGCGTGCGTGCCTCTAATTCCATCCAGAGACACTCCTTTGATGAAAAAAGAGGTGAACATGTGTGTGCGTGCGTGCCTCTAATTCCATCCAAAGACACGCCTTTGATGAAAAAAGAGGTTGAAAATGCATGAAAACGGTGAAAAAGCATGAAAATGAAAAAAAAATGCTTGTGCCACTGGGTCTCATACGGTGCCCTGGGTCATGTGAGCGGGTCAAACCGCCTTGAATTTCATTCAAATACACTCATTTGATAAAAAGAGTAGAAATGCATGAAAACGACTAAAAATCATGAAAATGGATAAAATGCCTGTGCCACTGTGTATAATATGATGTCATGGGTCACCTGAGTGGGTCAAACTGTGTTGTGTTGTGTTGTCCTTGCGAATGGAGTACCAGGGGTCCTTGCGAAAATATGACAGAGTGTGAAATGGAGTACCAGGGGAGCAAAAAGAAGAAGGGTGAAAAAAGAGGTAAAATGCATGAAAACTGTGAAAAAGCATGAAAATGAATAAAATGCGGGTCACATTATTCATAATATATGCCCCTGAAGCCCATAATACTTCCATGGGAACATGTCAGTGGAGCCTCCAGGCTGAGACTGATTCTACCCGAGGATGAAGCCTTACTTTCGGGTAAAAGTAGTCAGGCAGAGTGCCTGGATCATGGCCGAGAAAAACAAACACATGCACCACACACATTGGGGTCTATATTCCCCTGAAAGTTGTAAGACTCTGGATGAAAAAATGCCACCTCAGCCTCAAACCAGACACTGGCTGATTCTACCCGAGGACGAAGCCTTATTTTCGGGTAAAAGTAGTCAGGCAGAGTGCCTGAATCAAAAAGATGAAAAAGCATGAAAAGGAGTAAAATGCCATCCAAATACACTCCTTTGATGAAAAAAGAGGTGAACATGTGTGTGTGAGTGCGTGCCTCTAATTCCATCCAGAGACACTCCTTTGATGAAAAAAGAGGTGAACATGTGTGTGCGTGCGTGCCTCTAATTCCATCCAAAGACACGCCTTTGATGAAAAAAGAGGTTGAAAATGCATGAAAACGGTGAAAAAGCATGAAAATGAAAAAAAAATGCTTGTGCCACTGGGTCTCATACGGTGCCCTGGGTCATGTGAGCGGGTCAAACCGCCTTGAATTTCATTCAAATACACTCATTTGATAAAAAGAGTAGAAATGCATGAAAACGACTAAAAATCATGAAAATGGATAAAATGCCTGTGCCACTGTGTATAATATGATGTCATGGGTCACCTGAGTGGGTCAAACTGTGTTGTGTTGTGTTGTCCTTGCGAATGGAGTACCAGGGGTCCTTGCGAAAATATGACAGAGTGTGAAATGGAGTACCAGGGGAGCAAAAAGAAGAAGGGTGAAAAAAGAGGTAAAATGCATGAAAACTGTGAAAAAGCATGAAAATGAATAAAATGCGGGTCACATTATTCATAATATATGCCCCTGAAGCCCATAATACTTCCATGGGAACATGTCAGTGGAGCCTCCAGGCTGAGACTGATTCTACCCGAGGATGAAGCCTTACTTTCGGGTAAAAGTAGTCAGGCAGAGTGCCTGGATCATGGCCGAGAAAAACAAACACATGCACCACACACATTGGGGTCTATATTCCCCTGAAAGTTGTAAGACTCTGGATGAAAAAATGCCACCTCAGCCTCAAACCAGACACTGGCTGATTCTACCCGAGGACGAAGCCTTATTTTCGGGTAAAAGTAGTCAGGCAGAGTGCCTGAATCAAAAAGATGAAAAAGCATGAAAAGGAGTAAAATGCCATCCAAATACACTCCTTTGATGAAAAAAGAGGTGAACATGTGTGTGCGTGCGTGCCTCTAATTCCATCCAGAGACACTCCTTTGATGAAAAAAGAGGTGAACATGTGTGTGCGTGCGTGCCTCTAATTCCATCCAAAGACACGCCTTTGATGAAAAAAGAGGTTGAAAATGCATGAAAACGGTGAAAAAGCATGAAAATGAAAAAAAAATGCTTGTGCCACTGGGTCTCATACGGTGCCCTGGGTCATGTGAGCGGGTCAAACCGCCTTGAATTTCATTCAAATACACTCATTTGATAAAAAGAGTAGAAATGCATGAAAACGACTAAAAATCATGAAAATGGATAAAATGCCTGTGCCACTGTGTATAATATGATGTCATGGGTCACCTGAGTGGGTCAAACTGTGTTGTGTTGTGTTGTCCTTGCGAATGGAGTACCAGGGGTCCTTGCGAAAATATGACAGAGTGTGAAATGGAGTACCAGGGGAGCAAAAAGAAGAAGGGTGAAAAAAGAGGTAAAATGCATGAAAACTGTGAAAAAGCATGAAAATGAATAAAATGCGGGTCACATTATTCATAATATATGCCCCTGAAGCCCATAATACTTCCATGGGAACATGTCAGTGGAGCCTCCAGGCTGAGACTGATTCTACCCGAGGATGAAGCCTTACTTTCGGGTAAAAGTAGTCAGGCAGAGTGCCTGGATCATGGCCGAGAAAAACAAACACATGCACCACACACATTGGGGTCTATATTCCCCTGAAAGTTGTAAGACTCTGGATGAAAAAATGCCACCTCAGCCTCAAACCAGACACTGGCTGATTCTACCCGAGGACGAAGCCTTATTTTCGGGTAAAAGTAGTCAGGCAGAGTGCCTGAATCAAAAAGATGAAAAAGCATGAAAAGGAGTAAAATGCCATCCAAATACACTCCTTTGATGAAAAAAGAGGTGAACATGTGTGTGCGTGCGTGCCTCTAATTCCATCCAGAGACACTCCTTTGATGAAAAAAGAGGTGAACATGTGTGTGCGTGCGTGCCTCTAATTCCATCCAAAGACACGCCTTTGATGAAAAAAGAGGTTGAAAATGCATGAAAACGGTGAAAAAGCATGAAAATGAAAAAAAAATGCTTGTGCCACTGGGTCTCATACGGTGCCCTGGGTCATGTGAGCGGGTCAAACCGCCTTGAATTTCATTCAAATACACTCATTTGATAAAAAGAGTAGAAATGCATGAAAACGACTAAAAATCATGAAAATGGATAAAATGCCTGTGCCACTGTGTATAATATGATGTCATGGGTCACCTGAGTGGGTCAAACTGTGTTGTGTTGTGTTGTCCTTGCGAATGGAGTACCAGGGGTCCTTGCGAAAATATGACAGAGTGTGAAATGGAGTACCAGGGGAGCAAAAAGAAGAAGGGTGAAAAAAGAGGTAAAATGCATGAAAACTGTGAAAAAGCATGAAAATGAATAAAATGCGGGTCACATTATTCATAATATATGCCCCTGAAGCCCATAATACTTCCATGGGAACATGTCAGTGGAGCCTCCAGGCTGAGACTGATTCTACCCGAGGATGAAGCCTTACTTTCGGGTAAAAGTAGTCAGGCAGAGTGCCTGGATCATGGCCGAGAAAAACAAACACATGCACCACACACATTGGGGTCTATATTCCCCTGAAAGTTGTAAGACTCTGGATGAAAAAATGCCACCTCAGCCTCAAACCAGACACTGGCTGATTCTACCCGAGGACGAAGCCTTATTTTCGGGTAAAAGTAGTCAGGCAGAGTGCCTGAATCAAAAAGATGAAAAAGCATGAAAAGGAGTAAAATGCCATCCAATCCAAATACACTCCTTTGATGAAAAAAGAGGTGAACATGTGTGTGCGTGCGTGCCTCTAATTCATCCAGAGACACTCCTTTGATGAAAAAAGAGGTGAACATGTGTGTGCGTGCGTGCCTCTAATTCCATCCAAAGACACGCCTTTGATGAAAAAAGAGGTTGAAAATGCATGAAAACGGTGAAAAAGCATGAAAATGAAAAAAAAATGCTTGTGCCACTGGGTCTCATACGGTGCCCTGGTCATGTGAGCGGGTCAAACGCCTTGAATTTCATTCAAATACACTCATTTGATAAAAAGAGTAGAAATGCATGAAAACGACTAAAAATCATGAAAATGGATAAAATGCCTGTGCCACTGTGTATAATATGATGTCATGGGTCACCTGAGTGGGTCAAACTGTGTTGTGTTGTGTTGTCCTTGCGAATGGGAGTACCAGTGGGTCCTTGCGAAAATATGACAGAGTGTGAAATGGAGTACCAGGGGAGCAAAAAGAAGAAGGGTGAAAAAAGAGGTAAAATGCATGAAAACTGTGAAAAAGCATGAAAATGAATAAAATGCGGGTCACATTATTCATAATATATGCCCCTGAAGCCCATAATACTTCCATGGGAACATGTCAGTGAGCCTCCAGGCTGAGACTGATTCTACCCGAGGATGAAGCCTTACTTTCGGGTAAAAGTAGTCAGGCAGAGTGCCTGGATCATGGCCGAGAAAAACAAACACATGCACCACACACATTGGGTCTATATTCCCCTGAAAGTTGTAAGACTCTGGATGAAAAAATGCCACCTCAGCCTCAAACCAGACACTGGCTGATTCTACCCGAGGACGAAGCCTTATTTTCGGGTAAAAGTAGTCAGGCAGAGTTGCCTGAATCAAAAAGATGAAAAGCATGAAAAGGAGTAAAATGCCATCCAAATACACTCCTTTGATGAAAAAAGAGGGTGAACAGTGTGTGTGCGTGCGTGCCTCTAATTCCATCCAGAGACACTCCTTTGATGAAAAAAGAGGTGAACATGTGTGTGCGTGCGTGCCTCTAATTCCATCCAAAGACACGCCTTTGATGAAAAAAGAGGTTGAAAATGCATGAAAACGGTGAAAAAGCATGAAAATGAAAAAAAAATGCTTGTGCCACTGGGTCTCATACGGTGCCCTGGGTCATGTGAGCGGGTCAAATCGCCTTGAATTTCATTCAAATACACTCATTTGATAAAAAGAGTAGAAATGCATGAAAACGACTAAAAATCATGAAAATGGATAAAATGCCTGTGCCACTGTGTATAATATGATGTCATGGGTCACCTGAGTGGGTCAAACTGTGTTGTGTTGTGTTGTCCTTGCGAATGGAGTACCAGGGGTCCTTGCGAAAATATGACAGAGTGTGAAATGGAGTACCAGGGGAGCAAAAAGAAGAAGGGTGAAAAAAGAGGTAAAATGCATGAAAACTGTGAAAAAGCATGAAAATGAATAAAATGGGGTCACATTATTCATAATATATGCCCCTGAAGCCCATAATACTTCCATGGGAACATGTCAGTGGAGCCTCCAGGCTGAGACTGATTCTACCCGAGGATGAAGCCTTACTTTCGGGTAAAAGTAGTCAGGCAGAGTGCCTGGATCATGGCCGAGAAAAACAAACACATGCACCACACACATTGGGGTCTATATTCCCCTGAAAGTTGTAAGACTCTGGATGAAAAATGCCACCTCAGCCTCAACCAGACACTGGCTGATTCTACCCGAGGACGAAGCCTTATTTTCGGGTAAAAGTAGTCAGGCAGAGTGCCTGAATCAAAAAGATGAAAAAGCATGAAAAGGAGTAAAATGCCATCCAAATACACTCCTTTGATGAAAAAAGAGGTGAACATGTGTGTGCAGTGCGTGCCTCTAATTCCATCCAGAGACACTCCTTTGATGAAAAAAGAGGTGAACATGTGTGTGCGTGCGTGCCTCTAATTCCATCCAAAGACACGCCTTTGATGAAAAAAGAGGTTGAAAATGCATGAAAACGGTGAAAAAGCATGAAAATGAAAAAAAAATGCTTGTGCCACTGGGTCTCATACGGTGCCCTGGGTCATGTGAGCGGGTCAAACCGCCTTGAATTTCATTCAAATACACTCATTTGATAAAAAGAGTAGAAATGCATGAAAACGACTAAAAATCATGAAATGGATAAAATGCCTGTGCCACTGTGTATAATATGATGTCATGGTCACCTGAGTGGGTCAAACTGTGTTGTGTTGTGTTGTCCTTGCGAATGGAGTACCAGGGGTCCTTGCGAAAATATGACAGAGTGTGAAATGGAGTACCAGGGGAGCAAAAAGAAGAAGGGTGAAAAAAGAGGTAAAATGCATGAAAACTGTGAAAAAGCATGAAAATGAATAAAATGCGGGTCACATTATTCATAATATATGCCCCTGAAGCCCATAATACTTCCATGGGAACATGTCAGTGGAGCCTCCAGGCTGAGACTGATTCTACCCGAGGATGAAGCCTTACTTTCGGGTAAAAGCAGTCAGGCAGAGTGCCTGGATCATGGCCGAGAAAAACAAACACATGCACCACACACATTGGGGTCTATATTCCCCTGAAAGTTGTAAGACTCTGGATGAAAAAATGCCACCTCAGCCTCAAACCAGACACTGGCTGATTCTACCCGAGGACGAAGCCTTATTTTCGGGTAAAAGTAGTCAGGCAGAGTGCCTGAATCAAAAAGATGAAAAAGCATGAAAAGGAGTAAAATGCCATCCAAATACACTCCTTGATGAAAAAAGAGGTGAACATGTGTGTGCGTGCGTGCCTCTAATTCCATCCAGAGACACTCCTTTGATGAAAAAAGAGGTGAACATGGTGTGTGCGTGCGTGCCTCTAATTCCATCCAAAGACACGCCTTTGATGAAAAAAGAGGTTGAAAATGCATGAAAACGGTGAAAAAGCATGAAAATGAAAAAAAAATGCTTGTGCCACTGGGTCTCATACGGTGCCCTGGGTCATGTGAGCGGGTCAAACCGCCTTGAATTTCATTCAAATACACTCATTTGATAAAAAGAGTAGAAATGCATGAAAACGACTAAAAATCATGAAAATGGATAAATGCCTGTGCCACTGTGTATAATATGATGTCATGGGTCACCTGAGTGGGTCAAACTGTGTTGTGTTGTGTTGTCCTTGCGAATGGAGTACCAGGGGTCCTTGCGAAAATATGACAGAGTGTGAAATGGAGTACCAGGGGAGCAAAAAGAAGAAGGGTGAAAAAAGAGGTAAAATGCATGAAAACTGTGAAAAAGCATGAAAATGAATAACATGCGGGTCACATTATTCATAATATATGCCCCTGAAGCCCATAATACTTCCATGGGAACATGTCAGTGGAGCCTCCAGGCTGAGACTGATTCTACCCGAGGATGAAGCCTTACTTTCGGGTAAAAGTAGTCAGGCAGAGTGCCTGGATCATGGCCGAGAAAAACAAACACATGCACCACACACATTGGGGTCTATATTCCCCTGAAAGTTGTAAGACTCTGGATGAAAAAATGCCACCTCAGCCTCAAACCAGACACTGGCTGATTCTACCCGAGGACGAAGCCTTATTTTCGGGTAAAAGTAGTCAGGCAGAGTGCCTGAATCAAAAAGATGAAAAAGCATGAAAAGGAGTAAAATGCCATCCAAATACACTCCTTTGATGAAAAAAGAGGTGAACATGTGTGTGCAGTGCGTGCCTCTAATTCCATCCAGAGACACTCCTTTGATGAAAAAAGAGGTGAACATGTGTGTGCGTGCGTGCCTCTAATTCCATCCAAAGACACGCCTTTGATGAAAAAAGAGGTTGAAAATGCATGAAAACGGTGAAAAAGCATGAAAATGAAAAAAAAATGCTTGTGCCACTGGGTCTCATACGG
Organism: Platichthys flesus; assembly: GCF_949316205.1. Classification (NCBI taxonomy): domain Eukaryota; kingdom Metazoa; phylum Chordata; class Actinopteri; order Pleuronectiformes; family Pleuronectidae; genus Platichthys; species Platichthys flesus. Next base: position 28,301 of record NW_026910039.1, read on the forward strand.
TGCCCTGGGTCATGTGAGCGGGTCAAACCGCCTTGAATTTCATTCAAATACACTCATTTGATAAAAGAGTAGAAATGCATGAAAACGACTAAAAATCATGAAAATGGATAAAATGCCTGTGCCACTGTGTATAATATGATGTCATGGTCACCTGAGTGGGTCAAACTGTGTTGTGTTGTGTTGTCCTTGCGAATGGAGTACCAGGGGTCCTTGCGAAAATATGACAGAGTGTGAAATGGAGTACCAGGGGAGCAAAAAGAAGAAGGGTGAAAAAAGAGGTAAAATGCATGAAAACTGTGAAAAAGCATGAAAATGAATAAAATGCGGGTCACATTATTCATAATATATGCCCCTGAAGCCCATAATACTTCCATGGGAACATGTCAGTGGAGCCTCCAGGCTGAGACTGATTCTACCCGAGGATGAAGCCTTACTTTCGGGTAAAAGCAGTCAGGCAGAGTGCCTGATCATGGCCGAGAAAAACAAACACATGCACCACACACATTGGGGTCTATATTCCCCTGAAAGTTGTAAGACTCTGATGAAAAAATGCCACCTCAGCCTCAAACCAGACACTGGCTGATTCTACCCGAGGACGAAGCCTTATTTTCGGGTAAAAGTAGTCAGGCAGAGTGCCTGAATCAAAAAGATGAAAAAGCATGAAAAGGAGTAAAATGCCATCCAAATACACTCCTTTGATGAAAAAAGAGGTGAACATGTGTGTGCGTGCGTGCCTCTAATTCCATCCAGAGACACTCCTTTGATGAAAAAAGAGGTGAACATGTGTGTGCGTGCGTGCCTCTAATTCCATCCAAAGACACGCCTTTGATGAAAAAAGAGGTTGAAAATGCATGAAAACGGTGAAAAAGCATGAAAATGAAAAAAAAATGCTTGTGCCACTGGGTCTCATACGGTGCCCTGGGTCATGTGAGCGGGTCAAACCGCCTTGAATTTCATTCAAATACACTCATTTGATAAAAAGAGTAGAAATGCATGAAAACGACTAAAAATCATGAAAATGGATAAAATGCCTGTGCCACTGTGTATAATATGATGTCATGGGTCACCTGAGTGGGTCAAACTGTGTTTGTGTTGTGTTGTCCTTGCGAATGGAGTACCAGGGGTCCTTGCGAAAATATGACAGAGTGTGAAATGGAGTACCAGGGGAGCAAAAAGAAGAAGGGTGAAAAAAGAGGTAAAATGCATGAAAACTGTGAAAAAGCATGAAAATGAATAAAATGCGGGTCACATTATTCATAATATATGCCCCTGAAGCCCATAATACTTCCATGGGAACATGTCAGTGGAGCCTCCAGGCTGAGACTGATTCTACCCGAGATGAAGCCTTACTTTCGGGTAAAAGTAGTCAGGCAGAGTGCCTGGATCATGGCCGAGAAAAACAAACACATGCACCACACACATTGGGGTCTATATTCCCCTGAAAGTTGTAAGACTCTGGATGAAAAAATGCCACCTCAGCCTCAACCAGACACTGGCTGATTCTACCCGAGGACGAAGCCTTATTTTCGGGGTAAAAGTAGTCAGGCAGAGTGCCTGAATCAAAAAGATGAAAAAGCATGAAAAGGAGTAAAATGCCATCCAAATACACTCCTTTGATGAAAAAAGAGGTGAACATGTGTGTGCGTGCGTGCCTCTAATTCCATCCAGACACACTCCTTTGATGAAAAAAGAGGTGAACATGTTGTGTGCGTGCGTGCCTCTAATTCCATCCAAAGACACGCCTTTGATGAAAAAAGAGGTTGAAAATGCATGAAAACGGTGAAAAAGCATGAAAATGAAAAAAAAAATGCTTGTGCCACTGGTCTCATACGGTGCCCTGGGTCATGTGAGCGGGTCAAACCGCCTTGAATTTCATTCAAATACACTCATTTGATAAAAAGAGTAGAAATGCATGAAAACGACTAAAAATCATGAAAATGGATAAAATGCCTGTGCCACTGTGTATAATATGATGTCATGGGTCACATGAGTGGGTCAAACTGTGTTGTGTTGTGTTGTCCTTGCGAATGGAGTACCAGGGGTCCTTGCGAAAATATGACAGAGTGTGAAATGGAGTACCAGGGGAGCAAAAAGAAGAAGGGTGAAAAAAGAGGTAAAATGCATGAAAACTGTGAAAAAGCATGAAAATGAATAAAATGCGGGTCACATTATTCATAATATATGCCCCTGAAGCCCATAATACTTCCATGGGAACATGTCAGTGGAGCCTCCAGGCTGAGACTGATTCTACCCGAGGATGAAGCCTTACTTTCGGGTAAAAGCAGTCAGGCAGAGTGCCTGGATCATGGCCGAGAAAAACAAACACATGCACCACACACATTGGGGTCTATATTCCCCTGAAAGTTGTAAGACTCTGGATGAAAAAATGCACCTCAGCCTCAAACCAGACACTGGCTGATTCTACCCGAGGACGAAGCCTTATTTTCGGGTAAAAGTAGTCAGGCAGAGTGCCTGAATCAAAAAGATGAAAAAGCATGAAAAGGAGTAAAATGCCATCCAAATACACTCCTTTGATGAAAAAAGAGGGTGAACATGTGTGTGCGTGCGTGCCTCTAATTCCATCCAGAGACACTCCTTTGATGAAAAAAGAGGTGAACATGTGTGTGCGTGCGTGCCTCTAATTCCATCCAAAGACACGCCTTTGATGAAAAAAGAGGTTGAAAATGCATGAAAACGGTGAAAAAGCATGAAAATGAAAAAAAAATGCTTGTGCCACTGGTCTCATACGGTGCCCTGGGTCATGTGAGCGGGTCAAACCGCCTTGAATTTCATTCAATACACTCATTTGATAAAAAGAGTAGAAATGCATGAAAACGACTAAAAATCATGAAAATGGATAAATGCCTGTGCCACTGTGTATAATATGATGTCATGGGTCACCTGAGTGGGTCAAACTGTGTTGTGTTGTGTTGTCCTTGCGAATGGAGTACCAGGGGTCCTTGCGAAAATATGACAGAGTGTGAAATGGAGTACCAGGGGAGCAAAAAGAAGAAGGGTGAAAAAAGAGGTAAAATGCATGAAAACTGTGAAAAAGCATGAAAATGAATAAAATGCGGGTCACATTATTCATAATATATGCCCCTGAAGCCCATAATACTTCCATGGGAACATGTCAGTGGAGCCTCCAGGCTGAGACTGATTCTACCCGAGGATGAAGCCTTACTTTCGGGTAAAAGCAGTCAGGCAGAGTGCCTGGATCATGGCCGAGAAAAACAAACACATGCACCACACACATTGGGGTCTATATTCCCCTGAAAGTTGTAAGACTCTGGATGAAAAAATGCCACCTCAGCCTCAAACCAGACACTGGCTGATTCTACCCGAGGACGAAGCCTTATTTTCGGGTAAAAGTAGTCAGGCAGAGTGCCTGAATCAAAAAGATGAAAAAGCATGAAAAGGAGTAAAATGCCATCCAAATACACTCCTTTGATGAAAAAAGAGGTGAACATGTGTGTGCGTGCGTGCCTCTAATTCCATCCAGACACTCCTTTGATGAAAAAAGAGGTGAACATGTGTGTGCGTGCGTGCCTCTAATTCCATCCAAAGACACGCCTTTGATGAAAAAAGAGGTTGAAAATGCATGAAAACGGTGAAAAAGCATGAAAATGAAAAAAAAATGCTTGTGCCACTGGGTCTCATACGGTGCCCTGGGTCATGTGAGCGGGTCAAACCGCCTTGAATTTCATTCAATACACTCATTTGATAAAAAGAGTAGAAATGCATGAAAACGACTAAAAATCATGAAAATGGATAAAATGCCTGTGCCACTGTGTATAATATGATGTCATGGGTCACATGAGTGGGTCAAACTGTGTTGTGTTGTGTTGTCCTTGCGAATGGAGTACCAGGGGTCCTTGCGAAAATATGACAGAGTGTGAAATGGAGTACCAGGGGAGCAAAAGAAGAAGGGTGAAAAAAGAGGTAAAATGCATGAAAACTGTGAAAAAGCATGAAAATGAATAAAATGCGGGTCACATTATTCATAATATATGCCCCTGAAGCCCATAATACTTCCATGGGAACATGTCAGTGGAGCCTCCAGGCTGAGACTGATTCTACCCGAGGATGAAGCCTTACTTTCGGGTAAAAGCTAGTCAGGCAGAGTGCCTGGATCATGGCCGAGAAAAACAAACACATGCACCACACACATTGGGGTCTATATTCCCCTGAAAGTTGTAAGACTCTGGATGAAAAAATGCCACCTCAGCCTCAAACCAGACACTGGCTGATTCTACCCGAGGACGAAGCCTTATTTTCGGGTAAAAGTAGTCAGGCAGAGTGCCTGAATCAAAAAGATGAAAAAGCATGAAAAGGAGTAAAATGCCATCCAAATACACTCCTTTGATGAAAAAAGAGGTGAACATGTGTGTGCGTGCGTGCCTCTAATTCCATCCAGAGACACTCCTTTGATGAAAAAGAGGTGAACATGTGTGTGCGTGCGTGCCTCTAATTCCATCCAAAGACACGCCTTTGATGAAAAAAGAGGTTGAAAATGCATGAAAACGGTGAAAAAGCATGAAAATGAAAAAAAAATGCTTGTGCCACTGGGTCTCATACGGTGCCCTGGGTCATGTGAGCGGGTCAAACCGCCTTGAATTTCATTCAAATACACTCATTTGATAAAAAGAGTAGAAATGCATGAAAACGACTAAAAATCATGAAAATGGATAAAATGCCTGTGCCACTGTGTATAATATGATGTCATGGGTCACCTGAGTGGGTCAAACTGTGTTGTGTTGTGTTGTCCTTGCGAATGGAGTACCAGGGGTCCTTGCGAAAATATGACAGAGTGTGAAATGGAGTACCAGGGGAGCAAAAAGAAGAAGGGTGAAAAAAGAGGTAAAATGCATGAAAACTGTGAAAAAGCATGAAAATGAATAAAATGCGGGTCACATTATTCATAATATATGCCCCTGAAGCCCATAATACTTCCATGGGAACATGTCAGTGGAGCCTCCAGGCTGAGACTGATTCTACCCGAGGATGAAGCCTTACTTTCGGGTAAAAGTAGTCAGGCAGAGTGCCTGGATCATGGCCGAGAAAAACAAACACATGCACCACACACATTGGGGTCTATATTCCCCTGAAAGTTGTAAGACTCTGGATGAAAAAATGCCACCTCAGCCTCAAACCAGACACTGGCTGATTCTACCCGAGGACGAAGCCTTATTTTCGGGTAAAAGTAGTCAGGCAGAGTGCCTGAATCAAAAGATGAAAAAGCATGAAAAGGAGTAAAATGCCATCCAAATACACTCCTTTGATGAAAAAAGAGGTGAACATGTGTGTGCGTGCGTGCCTCTAATTCCATCCAGAGACACTCCTTTGATGAAAAAAGAGGTGAACATGTGTGTGCGTGCGTGCCTCTAATTCCATCCAAAGACACGCCTTTGATGAAAAAAGAGGTTGAAAATGCATGAAAACGGTGAAAAAGCATGAAAATGAAAAAAAAATGCTTGTGCCACTGGGTCTCATACGGTGCCCTGGGTCATGTGAGCGGGTCAAACCGCCTTGAATTTCATTCAAAATACACTCATTTGATAAAAGAGTAGAAATGCATGAAAACGACTAAAAATCATGAAAATGGATAAAATGCCTGTGCCACTGTGTATAATATGATGTCATGGGTCACCTGAGTGGGTCAAACTGTGTTGTGTTGTGTTGTCCTTGCGAATGGAGTACCAGGGGTCCTTGCGAAAATATGACAGAGTGTGAAATGGAGTACCAGGGGAGCAAAAAGAAGAAGGGTGAAAAAAGAGGTAAAATGCATGAAAACTGTGAAAAAGCATGAAAATGAATAAAATGCGGGGTCACATTATTCATAATATATGCCCCTGAAGCCCATAATACTTCCATGGGAACATGTCAGTGGAGCCTCCAGGCTGAGACTGATTCTACCCGAGGATGAAGCCTTACTTTCGGGTAAAAGTAGTCAGGCAGAGTGCCTGGATCATGGCCGAGAAAAACAAACACATGCACACACACACATTGGGGTCTATATTCCCCTGAAAGTTGTAAGACTCTGGATGAAAAAATGCCACCTCAGCCTCAAACCAGACACTGGCTGATTCTACCCGAGGACGAAGCCTTATTTTCGGGTAAAAGTAGTCAGGCAGAGTGCCTGAATCAAAAAGATGAAAAGCATGAAAAGGAGTAAAATGCCATCCAAATACACTCCTTTGATGAAAAAAGAGGTGAACATGTGTGTGCGTGCGTGCCTCTAATTCCATCCAGAGACACTCCTTTGATGAAAAAAGAGGTGAACATTGTGTGTGCGTGCGTGCCTCTAATTCCATCCAAAGACACGCCTTTGATGAAAAAAGAGGTTGAAAATGCATGAAAACGGTGAAAAAGCATGAAAATGAAAAAAAATGCTTGTGCCACTGGGTCTCATACGGTGCCCTGGGTCATGTGAGCGGGTCAAACCGCCTTGAATTTCATTCAAATACACTCATTTGATAAAAAGAGTAGAAATGCATGAAAACGACTAAAATCATGAAAATGGATAAAATGCCTGTGCCACTGTGTATAATATGATGTCATGGGTCACCTGAGTGGGTCAAACTGTGTTGTGTTGTGTTGTCCTTGCGAATGGAGTACCAGGGGTCCTTGCGAAAATATGACAGAGTGTGAAATGGAGTACCAGGGGAGCAAAAAGAAGAAGGGTGAAAAAAGAGGTAAAATGCATGAAAACTGTGAAAAAGCATGAAAATGAATAAAATGCGGGTCACATTATTCATAATTATATGCCCCTGAAGCCCATAATACTTCCATGGGAACATGTCAGTGGAGCCTCCAGGCTGAGACTGATTCTACCCGAGGATGAAGCCTTACTTTCGGGTAAAAGTAGTCAGGCAGAGTGCCTGGATCATGGCCGAGAAAAACAAACACATGCACCACACACATTGGGGTCTATATTCCCCTGAAAGTTGTAAGACTCTGGATGAAAAAATGCCACCTCAGCCTCAAACCAGACACTGGCTGATTCTACCCGAGGACGAAGCCTTATTTTCGGGTAAAAGTAGTCAGGCAGAGTGCCTGAATCAAAAAGATGAAAAAGCATGAAAAGGAGTAAAATGCCATCCAAATACACTCCTTTGATGAAAAAAGAGGTGAACATGTGTGTGCGTGCGTGCCTCTAATTCCATCCAGAGACACTCCTTTGATGAAAAAAGAGGTGAACATGTGTGTGCGTGCGTGCCTCTAATTCCATCCAAAGACACGCCTTTGATGAAAAAAGAGGTGAAAATGCATGAAAACGGTGAAAAAGCATGAAAATGAAAAAAAAATGCTTGTGCCACTGGGTCTCATACGGTGCCCTGGGTCATGTGAGCGGGTCAAACCGCCTTGAATTTCATTCAAATACACTCATTTGATAAAAAGAGTAGAAATGCATGAAAACGACTAAAAATCATGAAAATGGATAAAATGCCTGTGCCACTGTGTATAATATGATGTCATGGGTCACCTGAGTGGGTCAAACTGTGTTGTGTTGTGTTGTCCTTGCGAATGGAGTACCAGGGGTCCTTGCGAAAATATGACAGAGTGTGAAATGGAGTACCAGGGGAGCAAAAAGAAGAAGGGTGAAAAAAGAGGTAAAATGCATGAAAACTGTGAAAAAGCATGAAAATGAATAAAATGCGGTCACATTATTCATAATATATGCCCCTGAAGCCATAATACTTCCATGGGAACATGTCAGTGGAGCCTCCAGGCTGAGACTGATTCTACCCGAGGATGAAGCCTTACTTTCGGGTAAAAGTAGTCAGGCAGAGTGCCTGGATCATGGCCGAGAAAAACAAACACATGCACCACACACATTGGGGTCTATATTCCCCTGAAAGTTGTAAGACTCTGGATGAAAAATGCCACCTCAGCCTCAAACCAGACACTGGCTGATTCTACCCGAGGACGAAGCCTTATTTCGGGTAAAAGTAGTCAGGCAGAGTGCCTGAATCAAAAAGATGAAAAAGCATGAAAAGGAGTAAAATGCCATCCAAATACACTCCTTTGATGAAAAAAGAGGTGAACATGTGTGTGCGTGCGTGCCTCTAATTCCATCCAGACACACTCCTTTGATGAAAAAAGAGGTGAACATGTGTGTGCGTGCGTGCCTCTAATTCCATCCAAAGACACGCCTTTGATGAAAAAAGAGGTTGAAAATGCATGAAAACGGTTGAAAAAGCATGAAAATGAAAAAAAATGCTTGTGCCACTGGGTCTCATACGGTGCCCTGGGTCATTGTGAGCGGGTCAAACCGCCTTGAATTTCATTCAAATACACTCATTTGATAAAAAGAGTAGAAATGCATGAAAACGACTAAAAATCATGAAAATGGATAAAATGCCTGTGCCACTGTGTATAATATGATGTCATGGGTCACCTGAGTGGGTCAAACTGTGTTGTGTTGTGTTGTCCTTGCGAATGGAGTACCAGGGGTCCTTGCGAAAATATGACAGAGTGTGAAATGGAGTACCAGGGGAGCAAAAAGAAGAAGGGTGAAAAAAGAGGTAAAATGCATGAAAACTGTGAAAAAGCATGAAAATGAATAAAATGCGGGTCACATTATTCATAATATATGCCCCTGAAGCCATAATACTTCCATGGGAACATGTCAGTGGAGCCTCCAGGCTGAGACTGATTCTACCGAGGATGAAGCCTTACTTTCGGGTAAAAGTAGTCAGGCAGAGTGCCTGGATCATGGCCGAGAAAAACAAACACATGCACCACACACATTGGGGTCTATATTCCCCTGAAAGTTGTAAGACTCTGGATGAAAAAATGCCACCTCAGCCTCAAACCAGACACTGGCTGATTCTACCCGAGGACGAAGCCTTATTTTCGGGTAAAAGTAGTCAGGCAGAGTGCCTGAATCAAAAAGATGAAAAAGCATGAAAAGGAGTAAAATGCCATCCAAATACACTCCTTTGATGAAAAAAGAGGTGAACATGTGTGTGCGTGCGTGCCTCTAATTCCATCCAGAGACACTCCTTTGATGAAAAAAGAGGTGAACATGTGTGTGCGTGCGTGCCTCTAATTCCATCCAAAGACACGCCTTTGATGAAAAAAGAGGTTGAAAATGCATGAAAACGGTGAAAAAGCATGAAAATGAGAAAAAAATGCTTGTGCCACTGGGTCTCATACGGTGCCCTGGGTCATGTGAGCGGGTCAAACCGCCTTGAATTTCATTCAAATACACTCATTGATAAAAAGAGTAGAAATGCATGAAAACGACTAAAAATCATGAAAATGGATAAAATGCCTGTGCCACTGTGTATAATATGATGTCATGGGTCACTGAGTGGGTCAAACTGTGTTGTGTTGTGTCTTGCGAACTACGGAAGTACCAGGGGTCCTTGCGAAATATGACAGAGTGTGAAATGGAGTACCAGGGGAGCAAAAAGAAGAAGGGTGAAAAAAGAGGTAAAATGCATGAAAACTGTGAAAAAGCATGAAAATGAATAAAATGCGGGTCACATTATTCATAATATATGCCCTGAAGCCCATAATACTTCCATGGGAACATGTCAGTGGAGCCTCCAGGCTGAGACTGATTCTACCGAGGATGAAGCCTTACTTTCGGGTAAAAGTAGTCAGGCAGAGTGCCTGGGATCATGGCCGAGAAAAACAAACACATGCACCACACACATTGGGGTCTATATTCCCCTGAAAGTTGTAAGACTCTGGATGAAAAAATGCCACCTCAGCCTCAAACCAGACACTGGCTGATTCTAACCCGAGGACGAAGCCTTATTTTCGGGTAAAAGTAGTCAGGCAGAGTGCCTGAATCAAAAAGATGACAAAAGCATGAAAAGGAGTAAAATGCCATCCAAATACACTCCTTTGATGAAAAAAGAGGTGAACATGTGTGTGCGTGCGTGCCTCTAATTCCATCCAGAGACACTCCTTTGATGAAAAAAGAGGTGAACATGTGTGTGCGTGCGTGCCTCTAATTCCATCCAAAGACACGCCTTTGATGAAAAAAGAGGTTGAAAATGCATGAAAACGGTGAAAAGCATGAAAATGAAAAAAAAATGCTTGTGCCACTGGGTCTCATACGGTGCCCTGGGTCATGTGAGCGGGTCAAACCGCCTTGAATTTCATTCAAATACACTCATTTGATAAAAAGAGTAGAAATGCATGAAAACGACTAAAAATCATGAAATGGATAAAATGCCTGTGCCACTGTGTATAATATGATGTCATGGGTCACCTGAGTGGGTCAAACTGTGTTGTGTTGTGTTGTCCTTGCGATGGAGTACCAGGGGTCCTTGCGAAAATATGACAGAGTGTGAAATGGAGTACCAGGGGAGCAAAAAGAAGAAGGGTGAAAAAAGAGGTAAAATGCATGAAAACTGTGTAAAGGCATGAAAATGAATAAAATGCGGGTCACATTATTCATAATATATGCCCCTGAAGCCCATAATACTTCCATGGGAACATGTCAGTGGAGCCTCCAGGCTGAGACTGATTCTACCCGAGGATCAAGCCTTACTTTCGGGTAAAAGTAGTCAGGCAGAGTGCCTGGATCATGGCCGAGAAAAACAAACACATGCACCACACACATTGGGGTCTATATTCCCCTGAAAGTTGTAAGACTCTGGATGAAAAAATGCCACCTCAGCCTCAAACCAGACACTGGCTGATTCTACCCGAGGACGAAGCCTTATTTTCGGGTAAAAGTAGTCAGGCAGAGTGCCTGAATCAAAAGATGAAAAAGCATGAAAAGGAGTAAAATGCCATTCCAAATACACTCCTTTGATGAAAAAAGAGGTGAACATGTGTGTGCGTGCGTGCCTCTAATTCCATCCAGAGACACTCCTTTGATGAAAAAAGAGGTGAACATGTGTGTGCGTGCGTGCCTCTAATTCCATCCAAAGACACGCCTTTGATGAAAAAGAGGTTGAAAATGCATGAAAACGGTGAAGCAAAGCATGAAAATGAAAAAAAAATGCTTGTGCCACTGGGTCTCATACGGTGCCCCTGGGTCATGTGAGCGGGTCAAACCGCCTTGAATTTCATTCAAATACACTCATTTGATAAAAAGAGTAGAAATGCATGAAAACGACTAAAATCATGAAAATGGATAAAATGCCTGTGCCACTGTGTATAATATGATGTCATGGGTCACCTGAGTGGGTCAAACTGTGTTGTGTTGTGTTGTCCTTGCGAATGGAGTACCAGGGGTCCTTGCGAAAATATGACAGAGTGTGAAATGGAGTACCAGGGGAGCAAAAGAAGAAGGGTGAAAAAAAGAGGTAAAATGCATGAAAACTGTGTAAAAAGCATGAAAATGAATAGATGCTGGTCACATTATTCATAATATATGCCCCTGAAGCCATAATACTTCCATGGGAACATGTCAGTGGAGCCTCCAGGCTGAGGACTGATTCTACCCGAGGATGAAGCCTTACTTTCGGGTAAAAGTAGTCAGGCAGAGTGCCTGGATCATGGCCGAGAAAAACAAACACATGCACACACACATTGGGGTCTATATTCCCCTGAAAGTTGTAAGACTCTGGATGAAAAAATGCCACCTCAGCCTCAACCAGGACACTGGCTGATTCTACCCGAGGACGAAGCCTTATTTTCGGGTAAAAGTAGTCAGGCAGAGTGCCTGAATCAAAAAGCATGAAAAAGCATGAAAGGAGTAAAATGCCATCCAAATACACTCCTTTGATGAAAAAAGAGGTGAACATGTGTGTGCGTGCGTGCCTCTAATTCCATCCAGAGACACTCCTTTGATGAAAAAAGAGGTGAACATGTGTGTGCGTGCGTGCCTCTAATTCCATCCAAAGACACGCCTTTGATGAAAAAAGAGGTTGAAAATGCATGAAAACGGTGAAAAAGCATGAAATGAAAAAAAAATGCTTGTGCCACTGGGTCTCATACGGTGCCCTGGGTCATGTGAGCGGGTCAAACCGCCTTGAAATTTCATTCAAATACACTCATTTGATAAAAAGAGTAGAAATGCATGAAAACGACTAAAAACCATGAAAATGGATAAAATGCCTGTGCCACTGTGTATAATATGATGTCATGGGTCACCTGAGTGGGTCAAACTGTGTTGTGTTGTGTTGTCCTTGCGAATGGAGTACCAGGGGTCCTTGCGAAAATATGACAGAGTGTGAAATGGAGTACCAGGGGAGCAAAAAGAAGAAGGGTGGAAAAAAGAGGTAAAATGCATGAAAACTGTGAAAAAGCATGAAAATGAATAAAATGCGGGTCACATTATTCATAATATATGCCCCTGAAGCCCATAATACTTCCATGGGAACATGTCAGTGGAGCCTCCAGGCTGAGACTGATTCTACCCGAGGATGAAGCCTTACTTTCGGGTAAAAGTAGTCAGGCAGAGTGCCTGGATCATGGCCGAGAAAAACAAACACATGCACCACACACATTGGGGTCTATATTCCCCTGAAAGTTGTAAGACTCTGGATGAAAAAAATGCCACCTCAGCCTCAAACCAGACACTGGCTGATTCTACCCGAGGACGAAGCCTTATTTTCGGGTAAAAGTAGTCAGGCAGAGTGCCTGAATCAAAAAGATGAAAAAGCATGAAAAGGAGTAAAATGCCATCCAAATACACTCCTTTGATGAAAAAAGAGGTGAACATGTGTGTGCGTGCGTGCCTCTAATTCCATCCAGAGACACTCCTTTGATGAAAAAAGAGGTGAACATGTGTGTGCGTAGCGTGCCTCTAATTCCATCCAAAGACACGCCTTTGATGAAAAAAGAGGTTGAAAATGCATGAAAACGGTGAAAAGCATGAAAATGAAAAAAAAATGCTTGTGCCACTGGGTCTCATACGGTGCCCTGGGTCATGTGAGCGGGTCAAACCGCCTTGAATTTCATTCAAATACACTCATTTGATAAAAAGAGTAGAAATGCATGAAAACGACTAAAAATCATGAAAATGGATAAAATGCCTGTGCCACTGTGTATAATATGATGTCATGGGTCACCTGAGTGGGTCAAACTGTGTTGTGTTGTGTTGTCCTTGCGAATGGCAGTACCAGGGGTCCTTGCGAAAATATGACAGAGTGTGAAATGGAGTACCAGGGGAGCAAAAAGAAGAAGGGTGAAAAAAGAGGTAAAATGCATGAAAACTGTGAAAAAGCATGAAAATGAATAAAATGCGGGTCACATTATTCATAATATATGCCCCTGAAGCCCATAATACTTCCATGGGAACATGTCAGTGGAGCCTCCAGGCTGAGACTGATTCTACCCGAGGATGAAGCCTTACTTTCGGGTAAAAGTAGTCAGGCAGAGTGCCTGGATCATGGCCGAGAAAAACAAACACATGCACCACACACATTGGGGTCTATATTCCCCTGAAAGTTGTAAGACTCTGGATGAAAAAATGCCCACCTCAGCCTCAAACCAGACACTGGCTGATTCCTACCCGAGGACGAAGCCTTATTTTCGGGTAAAAGTAGTCAGGCAGAGTGCCTGAATCAACAAGATGAAAAAGCATGAAAAGGAGTAAATCCATCCAAATACACTCCTTTGATGAAAAAAGAGTGTGAACATGTGTGTGCGTGCGTGCCTCTAATTCCATCCAGAGACACTCCTTTGATGAAAAAAGAGGTGAACATGTGTGTGCGTGCGTGCATCTAATTCCATCCAAAGACACGCCTTTGATGAAAAAAGAGGTTGAAAAGCATGAAAACGGTGAAAAAGCATGAAATGAAAAAAAAATGCTTGTGCCACTGGGTCTCATACGGTTGCCCTGGGTCATGTGAGCGGGTCAAACCGCCTTGAATTTCATTCAAATACAACTCATTTGAATAAAAGAGTAGAAATGCATGAAAACGACTAAAAATCATGAAAAGGATAAAATGCCTGTGCCACTGTGTATAATATGATGTCATGGGTCACCTGAGTGGGTCAAACTGTGTTGTGTTGTGTTGTCCTTGCGAATGGAAGTACCAGGGGTCCTTGCGAAAATATGACAGAGTGTGAATTGGAGTACCAGGGGAGCAAAAAGAAGAAGGGTGAAAAAAGAGGTAAAATGCATGAAACTGTGAAAAAGGCATGAAAATGAATAAAATGCGGGTCACATTATTCATAATATATGCCCCTGAAGCCCATAATACTTCCATGGGAACATGTCAGTGGAGCCTCCAGGCTGAGGACTGATTCTACCCGAGGATGAAGCCTTACTTTCTGGGTAAAAGTAGTCAGGCAGATGTGCCTGGATCAAGGCCGAGAAAGAACAAACACATGCCACCACACACATTGGGGTCTATATTCCCCTGAAAGTTGTAAGACTCTGGATGAAAAAATGCCACCCGTCAGCCTCAAACCAGACACGGGCTGATTCTACCCGAGGACGAAGCCTTATTTTCGGGTAAAAGTAGTCAGGCAGAGTGCCTG
>NW_026910040.1:0-64716 GCF_949316205.1 Platichthys flesus
CGGGTGGGTGTCCTATGAGTGTACTTAATTGTCATTGAGGCCTGTTGGCGTGATTGTACCTAATTTAAAAATCCATAATTTTTCTGTCCTCTTTCTCTGCCCAATGGTCCAATGGTCTTCTGATTCTAGACCAGAGATTATAAGATTATTGACGGAGTGGAGCTGAAAATGGTTAATGAGGGGGGTGGTTAGCTTGCCTTCCCCAATGTTATATATGTGTTGTTTTAATCTGGTGAGTATGGAGTGTTTTGTTTCCCCGATATAATGTTTATTGCAGGTGGTGCATGTAATGATGTAAATGACGTTAGGGTTAGGGTTAGGGTTAGGGTTAGGGTTAGGGTTAGGGTTAGGGTTAGGGTTAGGGTTAGGGTTTAGGGTTAGGGTTAGGGTTAGGGTTAGGGTTAGGGGTTAGGGGTTAGGGGTTAGGGTTAGGGTTAGGGTTAGGGTTAGGGTTAGGGTTAGGGTTAGGGTTAGGGTTAGGTTTAGAAGATCTATCTCGATGACTCCCCCCGCTTCGTCCGACGACTGGGCAGTTTGGTCTGGGGAGCCAAAGGCAATGCACTGGCCGACGCACGTTGTCAGCACTCTCACAGTCTCACATATCCCCTTTTGCCGAATTGTTTTTTTAAACTTGATTTGAAGGTTGTTGAATTTTAACGGAGTTGGTTGGGCTATTTTTATCTATAGGCACTATTTTGATTTCCTAGTTTTATGAAACACATCATCAGTAGTGGACCTCAGGGTCATTGGATGTTTCGGCCATTACCACCAGACACCCTCTCCCAAGGAAGGCCCCGCCAGGGTTGATCGGACCCCAGGGTGTGTCCAACTAAGTTTATAGTAATCTAATTGTAAGGTAATTTTAAAAAGGATTCACGGTTTTATTAGGATCAACTGGTTAAGTTTAGGCAATAGATTTAAATGGTTAGGTTTAGGGTTAAGGTTAAGGCTAAGGTTAAGGTTACGTTTTTAAGGTTTAGGGTTAGGTTTAGGCCTCGGCTTCAAGCCTTAGGTTTAGGCATCGGGTTTAATGGTTAGGGTTAGAGTTAAGGTATTGGTTAAGGTTTTAATTCGGATTAAGGTTTAGGTCTCTGGCTCGTCACGACTTTGAAAGGACAGTGTGGTAAAACTCAGCTTTGTGAAACTCACCGTGCTCTGGCCTTGAGCTCCAGTCCTGGTAGAGACTCAGGAGTTAACATCCTTAAAGGTTTAAGCCTCTACAGTGGTTCGACTTTGATAGGACAACTTGGTTAAACTCAAAGGGCTCTGGCATTGAGTTTCAGTCCTATTGGAGACTCAGGAGTTAACATCCTTTAAGGTTAAAGTCTCTTCAGTTGTTCAACTTTAATAGGACAGCTGGGTAATACTCACACACCGCTCTGGGGTCAGCCGGGGTCATCCTTCTGTCGGTTTTGGAAAAAGAGCTAAATGCTATGAAGCTAAGCGCTAGGTAGCTAAGTTCTTTTCTTTGTTCTCTCTCCTTTCAGGAAGTGCTCCCATCATGCATTGCGGAAGGGGCGTGGCCATTTTCTAAAATGGCGTCTGAGAATTCCATCCTATCTGTTTAAAATTGAATAATTATGGGTTTTATTTGTCTGAAAAAGTAATATAATTCTTAATTAATCATTCAACTAATATATAGATATATAATAAATTAATTTAAAACAATTTATATATAATTAATTCATTTAATAATATTAAAATTGTAAAATCTTGGATCTAATCTATTTTTAATCTCTCTTTTCTGTGATTTAACAAGTGAGGGAGACAGAGTTAGAGGGAGAAGCCTGTTCGGGCAAGAGCTCCCTCCCGCCTGTTCGGGCTGACACTCTGTCTCCCCCTTTACTCTCTCACTTACTGAAGTGAGAGAAAGAGGGGAGAAGAGGGATTAAAATTTGCTTTCAAATACTTGAGTATATCGAGGTTCTTCTTAGTGTATTATTTTCCAGAGACTTATTTCTCTCTAATCTATTTTTAATCTCTCTTTTCTGTGATTTAACAAGTGAGGGAGACAGAGTTAGAGGGAGACGCCTGTTCGGGCAAGAGCTCCCTCCTGCCTGTTCGGGCTGACACTCTGTCTCCCCCTTTACTCTCTCACTTACTGAAGTGAGAGAAAGAGGGGAGAAGAGGGATTCAAATTTGCTTTCAAATACTTGAGTATATCGAGGTTCTTCTTAGTGTATTATTTTCCAGAGACTTATTTCTCATCCTTTTTCAGGCTTGTTCTTTTCTTAAGGCAGAGCACCGATCTGAATAAATTTGGTAGGGATATGCAAATCGTTTTTCAAAGAGAGGCAGCTCTTCCGATGGCACGGGCTGGGTTAGGTTTAGAAGATCTATCTCGATGACTCCCCCCGCTTCGTCCGACGACTGGGCAGTTTGGTCTGGGGAGCCAAAGGCAATGCACTGGCCGACGCACGTTGTCAGCACTCTCACAGTCTCACATATCCCCTTTTGCCGAATTGTTTTTTTAAACTTGATTTGAAGGTTGTTGAATTTTAACGGAGTTGGTTGGGCTATTTTTATCTATAGGCACTATTTTGATTTCCTAGTTTTATGAAACACATCATCAGTAGTGGACCTCAGGGTCATTGGATGTTTCGGCCATTACCACCAGACACCCTCTCCCAAGGAAGGCCCCGCCAGGGTTGATCGGACCCCAGGG
Organism: Platichthys flesus; assembly: GCF_949316205.1. Lineage (NCBI taxonomy): Eukaryota > Metazoa > Chordata > Actinopteri > Pleuronectiformes > Pleuronectidae > Platichthys > Platichthys flesus. The sequence continues at coordinate 2,666 of NW_026910040.1, forward strand.
TGTGTCCAACTAAGTTTATAGTAATCTAATTGTAAGGTAATTTTAAAAAGGATTCACGGTTTTATTAGGATCAACTGGTTAAGTTTAGGCAATAGATTTAAATGGTTAGGTTTAGGGTTAAGGTTAAGGCTAAGGTTAAGGTTACGTTTTTAAGGTTTAGGGTTAGGTTTAGGCCTCGGCTTCAAGCCTTAGGTTTAGGCATCGGGTTTAATGGTTAGGGTTAGAGTTAAGGTATTGGTTAAGGTTTTAATTCGGATTAAGGTTTAGGTCTCTGGCTCGTCACGACTTTGAAAGGACAGTGTGGTAAAACTCAGCTTTGTGAAACTCACCGTGCTCTGGCCTTGAGCTCCAGTCCTGGTAGAGACTCAGGAGTTAACATCCTTAAAGGTTTAAGCCTCTACAGTGGTTCGACTTTGATAGGACAACTTGGTTAAACTCAAAGGGCTCTGGCATTGAGTTTCAGTCCTATTGGAGACTCAGGAGTTAACATCCTTTAAGGTTAAAGTCTCTTCAGTTGTTCAACTTTAATAGGACAGCTGGGTAATACTCACACACCGCTCTGGGGTCAGCCGGGGTCATCCTTCTGTCGGTTTTGGAAAAAGAGCTAAATGCTATGAAGCTAAGCGCTAGGTAGCTAAGTTCTTTTCTTTGTTCTCTCTCCTTTCAGGAAGTGCTCCCATCATGCATTGCGGAAGGGGCGTGGCCATTTTCTAAAATGGCGTCTGAGAATTCCATCCTATCTGTTTAAAATTGAATAATTATGGGTTTTATTTGTCTGAAAAAGTAATATAATTCTTAATTAATCATTCAACTAATATATAGATATATAATAAATTAATTTAAAACAATTTATATATAATTAATTCATTTAATAATATTAAAATTGTAAAATCTTGGATCTAATCTATTTTTAATCTCTCTTTTCTGTGATTTAACAAGTGAGGGAGACAGAGTTAGAGGGAGAAGCCTGTTCGGGCAAGAGCTCCCTCCCGCCTGTTCGGGCTGACACTCTGTCTCCCCCTTTACTCTCTCACTTACTGAAGTGAGAGAAAGAGGGGAGAAGAGGGATTAAAATTTGCTTTCAAATACTTGAGTATATCGAGGTTCTTCTTAGTGTATTATTTTCCAGAGACTTATTTCTCTCTAATCTATTTTTAATCTCTCTTTTCTGTGATTTAACAAGTGAGGGAGACAGAGTTAGAGGGAGACGCCTGTTCGGGCAAGAGCTCCCTCCTGCCTGTTCGGGCTGACACTCTGTCTCCCCCTTTACTCTCTCACTTACTGAAGTGAGAGAAAGAGGGGAGAAGAGGGATTCAAATTTGCTTTCAAATACTTGAGTATATCGAGGTTCTTCTTAGTGTATTATTTTCCAGAGACTTATTTCTCATCCTTTTTCAGGCTTGTTCTTTTCTTAAGGCAGAGCACCGATCTGAATAAATTTGGTAGGGATATGCAAATCGTTTTTCAAAGAGAGGCAGCTCTTCCGATGGCACGGGCTGGGTTAGGTTTAGAAGATCTATCTCGATGACTCCCCCCGCTTCGTCCGACGACTGGGCAGTTTGGTCTGGGGAGCCAAAGGCAATGCACTGGCCGACGCACGTTGTCAGCACTCTCACAGTCTCACATATCCCCTTTTGCCGAATTGTTTTTTTAAACTTGATTTGAAGGTTGTTGAATTTTAACGGAGTTGGTTGGGCTATTTTTATCTATAGGCACTATTTTGATTTCCTAGTTTTATGAAACACATCATCAGTAGTGGACCTCAGGGTCATTGGATGTTTCGGCCATTACCACCAGACACCCTCTCCCAAGGAAGGCCCCGCCAGGGTTGATCGGACCCCAGGGTGTGTCCAACTAAGTTTATAGTAATCTAATTGTAAGGTAATTTTAAAAAGGATTCACGGTTTTATTAGGATCAACTGGTTAAGTTTAGGCAATAGATTTAAATGGTTAGGTTTAGGGTTAAGGTTAAGGCTAAGGTTAAGGTTACGTTTTTAAGGTTTAGGGTTAGGTTTAGGCCTCGGCTTCAAGCCTTAGGTTTAGGCATCGGGTTTAATGGTTAGGGTTAGAGTTAAGGTATTGGTTAAGGTTTTAATTCGGATTAAGGTTTAGGTCTCTGGCTCGTCACGACTTTGAAAGGACAGTGTGGTAAAACTCAGCTTTGTGAAACTCACCGTGCTCTGGCCTTGAGCTCCAGTCCTGGTAGAGACTCAGGAGTTAACATCCTTAAAGGTTTAAGCCTCTACAGTGGTTCGACTTTGATAGGACAACTTGGTTAAACTCAAAGGGCTCTGGCATTGAGTTTCAGTCCTATTGGAGACTCAGGAGTTAACATCCTTTAAGGTTAAAGTCTCTTCAGTTGTTCAACTTTAATAGGACAGCTGGGTAATACTCACACACCGCTCTGGGGTCAGCCGGGGTCATCCTTCTGTCGGTTTTGGAAAAAGAGCTAAATGCTATGAAGCTAAGCGCTAGGTAGCTAAGTTCTTTTCTTTGTTCTCTCTCCTTTCAGGAAGTGCTCCCATCATGCATTGCGGAAGGGGCGTGGCCATTTTCTAAAATGGCGTCTGAGAATTCCATCCTATCTGTTTAAAATTGAATAATTATGGGTTTTATTTGTCTGAAAAAGTAATATAATTCTTAATTAATCATTCAACTAATATATAGATATATAATAAATTAATTTAAAACAATTTATATATAATTAATTCATTTAATAATATTAAAATTGTAAAATCTTGGATCTAATCTATTTTTAATCTCTCTTTTCTGTGATTTAACAAGTGAGGGAGACAGAGTTAGAGGGAGAAGCCTGTTCGGGCAAGAGCTCCCTCCCGCCTGTTCGGGCTGACACTCTGTCTCCCCCTTTACTCTCTCACTTACTGAAGTGAGAGAAAGAGGGGAGAAGAGGGATTAAAATTTGCTTTCAAATACTTGAGTATATCGAGGTTCTTCTTAGTGTATTATTTTCCAGAGACTTATTTCTCTCTAATCTATTTTTAATCTCTCTTTTCTGTGATTTAACAAGTGAGGGAGACAGAGTTAGAGGGAGACGCCTGTTCGGGCAAGAGCTCCCTCCTGCCTGTTCGGGCTGACACTCTGTCTCCCCCTTTACTCTCTCACTTACTGAAGTGAGAGAAAGAGGGGAGAAGAGGGATTCAAATTTGCTTTCAAATACTTGAGTATATCGAGGTTCTTCTTAGTGTATTATTTTCCAGAGACTTATTTCTCATCCTTTTTCAGGCTTGTTCTTTTCTTAAGGCAGAGCACCGATCTGAATAAATTTGGTAGGGATATGCAAATCGTTTTTCAAAGAGAGGCAGCTCTTCCGATGGCACGGGCTGGGTTAGGTTTAGAAGATCTATCTCGATGACTCCCCCCGCTTCGTCCGACGACTGGGCAGTTTGGTCTGGGGAGCCAAAGGCAATGCACTGGCCGACGCACGTTGTCAGCACTCTCACAGTCTCACATATCCCCTTTTGCCGAATTGTTTTTTTAAACTTGATTTGAAGGTTGTTGAATTTTAACGGAGTTGGTTGGGCTATTTTTATCTATAGGCACTATTTTGATTTCCTAGTTTTATGAAACACATCATCAGTAGTGGACCTCAGGGTCATTGGATGTTTCGGCCATTACCACCAGACACCCTCTCCCAAGGAAGGCCCCGCCAGGGTTGATCGGACCCCAGGGTGTGTCCAACTAAGTTTATAGTAATCTAATTGTAAGGTAATTTTAAAAAGGATTCACGGTTTTATTAGGATCAACTGGTTAAGTTTAGGCAATAGATTTAAATGGTTAGGTTTAGGGTTAAGGTTAAGGCTAAGGTTAAGGTTACGTTTTTAAGGTTTAGGGTTAGGTTTAGGCCTCGGCTTCAAGCCTTAGGTTTAGGCATCGGGTTTAATGGTTAGGGTTAGAGTTAAGGTATTGGTTAAGGTTTTAATTCGGATTAAGGTTTAGGTCTCTGGCTCGTCACGACTTTGAAAGGACAGTGTGGTAAAACTCAGCTTTGTGAAACTCACCGTGCTCTGGCCTTGAGCTCCAGTCCTGGTAGAGACTCAGGAGTTAACATCCTTAAAGGTTTAAGCCTCTACAGTGGTTCGACTTTGATAGGACAACTTGGTTAAACTCAAAGGGCTCTGGCATTGAGTTTCAGTCCTATTGGAGACTCAGGAGTTAACATCCTTTAAGGTTAAAGTCTCTTCAGTTGTTCAACTTTAATAGGACAGCTGGGTAATACTCACACACCGCTCTGGGGTCAGCCGGGGTCATCCTTCTGTCGGTTTTGGAAAAAGAGCTAAATGCTATGAAGCTAAGCGCTAGGTAGCTAAGTTCTTTTCTTTGTTCTCTCTCCTTTCAGGAAGTGCTCCCATCATGCATTGCGGAAGGGGCGTGGCCATTTTCTAAAATGGCGTCTGAGAATTCCATCCTATCTGTTTAAAATTGAATAATTATGGGTTTTATTTGTCTGAAAAAGTAATATAATTCTTAATTAATCATTCAACTAATATATAGATATATAATAAATTAATTTAAAACAATTTATATATAATTAATTCATTTAATAATATTAAAATTGTAAAATCTTGGATCTAATCTATTTTTAATCTCTCTTTTCTGTGATTTAACAAGTGAGGGAGACAGAGTTAGAGGGAGAAGCCTGTTCGGGCAAGAGCTCCCTCCCGCCTGTTCGGGCTGACACTCTGTCTCCCCCTTTACTCTCTCACTTACTGAAGTGAGAGAAAGAGGGGAGAAGAGGGATTAAAATTTGCTTTCAAATACTTGAGTATATCGAGGTTCTTCTTAGTGTATTATTTTCCAGAGACTTATTTCTCTCTAATCTATTTTTAATCTCTCTTTTCTGTGATTTAACAAGTGAGGGAGACAGAGTTAGAGGGAGACGCCTGTTCGGGCAAGAGCTCCCTCCTGCCTGTTCGGGCTGACACTCTGTCTCCCCCTTTACTCTCTCACTTACTGAAGTGAGAGAAAGAGGGGAGAAGAGGGATTCAAATTTGCTTTCAAATACTTGAGTATATCGAGGTTCTTCTTAGTGTATTATTTTCCAGAGACTTATTTCTCATCCTTTTTCAGGCTTGTTCTTTTCTTAAGGCAGAGCACCGATCTGAATAAATTTGGTAGGGATATGCAAATCGTTTTTCAAAGAGAGGCAGCTCTTCCGATGGCACGGGCTGGGTTAGGTTTAGAAGATCTATCTCGATGACTCCCCCCGCTTCGTCCGACGACTGGGCAGTTTGGTCTGGGGAGCCAAAGGCAATGCACTGGCCGACGCACGTTGTCAGCACTCTCACAGTCTCACATATCCCCTTTTGCCGAATTGTTTTTTTAAACTTGATTTGAAGGTTGTTGAATTTTAACGGAGTTGGTTGGGCTATTTTTATCTATAGGCACTATTTTGATTTCCTAGTTTTATGAAACACATCATCAGTAGTGGACCTCAGGGTCATTGGATGTTTCGGCCATTACCACCAGACACCCTCTCCCAAGGAAGGCCCCGCCAGGGTTGATCGGACCCCAGGGTGTGTCCAACTAAGTTTATAGTAATCTAATTGTAAGGTAATTTTAAAAAGGATTCACGGTTTTATTAGGATCAACTGGTTAAGTTTAGGCAATAGATTTAAATGGTTAGGTTTAGGGTTAAGGTTAAGGCTAAGGTTAAGGTTACGTTTTTAAGGTTTAGGGTTAGGTTTAGGCCTCGGCTTCAAGCCTTAGGTTTAGGCATCGGGTTTAATGGTTAGGGTTAGAGTTAAGGTATTGGTTAAGGTTTTAATTCGGATTAAGGTTTAGGTCTCTGGCTCGTCACGACTTTGAAAGGACAGTGTGGTAAAACTCAGCTTTGTGAAACTCACCGTGCTCTGGCCTTGAGCTCCAGTCCTGGTAGAGACTCAGGAGTTAACATCCTTAAAGGTTTAAGCCTCTACAGTGGTTCGACTTTGATAGGACAACTTGGTTAAACTCAAAGGGCTCTGGCATTGAGTTTCAGTCCTATTGGAGACTCAGGAGTTAACATCCTTTAAGGTTAAAGTCTCTTCAGTTGTTCAACTTTAATAGGACAGCTGGGTAATACTCACACACCGCTCTGGGGTCAGCCGGGGTCATCCTTCTGTCGGTTTTGGAAAAAGAGCTAAATGCTATGAAGCTAAGCGCTAGGTAGCTAAGTTCTTTTCTTTGTTCTCTCTCCTTTCAGGAAGTGCTCCCATCATGCATTGCGGAAGGGGCGTGGCCATTTTCTAAAATGGCGTCTGAGAATTCCATCCTATCTGTTTAAAATTGAATAATTATGGGTTTTATTTGTCTGAAAAAGTAATATAATTCTTAATTAATCATTCAACTAATATATAGATATATAATAAATTAATTTAAAACAATTTATATATAATTAATTCATTTAATAATATTAAAATTGTAAAATCTTGGATCTAATCTATTTTTAATCTCTCTTTTCTGTGATTTAACAAGTGAGGGAGACAGAGTTAGAGGGAGAAGCCTGTTCGGGCAAGAGCTCCCTCCCGCCTGTTCGGGCTGACACTCTGTCTCCCCCTTTACTCTCTCACTTACTGAAGTGAGAGAAAGAGGGGAGAAGAGGGATTAAAATTTGCTTTCAAATACTTGAGTATATCGAGGTTCTTCTTAGTGTATTATTTTCCAGAGACTTATTTCTCTCTAATCTATTTTTAATCTCTCTTTTCTGTGATTTAACAAGTGAGGGAGACAGAGTTAGAGGGAGACGCCTGTTCGGGCAAGAGCTCCCTCCTGCCTGTTCGGGCTGACACTCTGTCTCCCCCTTTACTCTCTCACTTACTGAAGTGAGAGAAAGAGGGGAGAAGAGGGATTCAAATTTGCTTTCAAATACTTGAGTATATCGAGGTTCTTCTTAGTGTATTATTTTCCAGAGACTTATTTCTCATCCTTTTTCAGGCTTGTTCTTTTCTTAAGGCAGAGCACCGATCTGAATAAATTTGGTAGGGATATGCAAATCGTTTTTCAAAGAGAGGCAGCTCTTCCGATGGCACGGGCTGGGTTAGGTTTAGAAGATCTATCTCGATGACTCCCCCCGCTTCGTCCGACGACTGGGCAGTTTGGTCTGGGGAGCCAAAGGCAATGCACTGGCCGACGCACGTTGTCAGCACTCTCACAGTCTCACATATCCCCTTTTGCCGAATTGTTTTTTTAAACTTGATTTGAAGGTTGTTGAATTTTAACGGAGTTGGTTGGGCTATTTTTATCTATAGGCACTATTTTGATTTCCTAGTTTTATGAAACACATCATCAGTAGTGGACCTCAGGGTCATTGGATGTTTCGGCCATTACCACCAGACACCCTCTCCCAAGGAAGGCCCCGCCAGGGTTGATCGGACCCCAGGGTGTGTCCAACTAAGTTTATAGTAATCTAATTGTAAGGTAATTTTAAAAAGGATTCACGGTTTTATTAGGATCAACTGGTTAAGTTTAGGCAATAGATTTAAATGGTTAGGTTTAGGGTTAAGGTTAAGGCTAAGGTTAAGGTTACGTTTTTAAGGTTTAGGGTTAGGTTTAGGCCTCGGCTTCAAGCCTTAGGTTTAGGCATCGGGTTTAATGGTTAGGGTTAGAGTTAAGGTATTGGTTAAGGTTTTAATTCGGATTAAGGTTTAGGTCTCTGGCTCGTCACGACTTTGAAAGGACAGTGTGGTAAAACTCAGCTTTGTGAAACTCACCGTGCTCTGGCCTTGAGCTCCAGTCCTGGTAGAGACTCAGGAGTTAACATCCTTAAAGGTTTAAGCCTCTACAGTGGTTCGACTTTGATAGGACAACTTGGTTAAACTCAAAGGGCTCTGGCATTGAGTTTCAGTCCTATTGGAGACTCAGGAGTTAACATCCTTTAAGGTTAAAGTCTCTTCAGTTGTTCAACTTTAATAGGACAGCTGGGTAATACTCACACACCGCTCTGGGGTCAGCCGGGGTCATCCTTCTGTCGGTTTTGGAAAAAGAGCTAAATGCTATGAAGCTAAGCGCTAGGTAGCTAAGTTCTTTTCTTTGTTCTCTCTCCTTTCAGGAAGTGCTCCCATCATGCATTGCGGAAGGGGCGTGGCCATTTTCTAAAATGGCGTCTGAGAATTCCATCCTATCTGTTTAAAATTGAATAATTATGGGTTTTATTTGTCTGAAAAAGTAATATAATTCTTAATTAATCATTCAACTAATATATAGATATATAATAAATTAATTTAAAACAATTTATATATAATTAATTCATTTAATAATATTAAAATTGTAAAATCTTGGATCTAATCTATTTTTAATCTCTCTTTTCTGTGATTTAACAAGTGAGGGAGACAGAGTTAGAGGGAGAAGCCTGTTCGGGCAAGAGCTCCCTCCCGCCTGTTCGGGCTGACACTCTGTCTCCCCCTTTACTCTCTCACTTACTGAAGTGAGAGAAAGAGGGGAGAAGAGGGATTAAAATTTGCTTTCAAATACTTGAGTATATCGAGGTTCTTCTTAGTGTATTATTTTCCAGAGACTTATTTCTCTCTAATCTATTTTTAATCTCTCTTTTCTGTGATTTAACAAGTGAGGGAGACAGAGTTAGAGGGAGACGCCTGTTCGGGCAAGAGCTCCCTCCTGCCTGTTCGGGCTGACACTCTGTCTCCCCCTTTACTCTCTCACTTACTGAAGTGAGAGAAAGAGGGGAGAAGAGGGATTCAAATTTGCTTTCAAATACTTGAGTATATCGAGGTTCTTCTTAGTGTATTATTTTCCAGAGACTTATTTCTCATCCTTTTTCAGGCTTGTTCTTTTCTTAAGGCAGAGCACCGATCTGAATAAATTTGGTAGGGATATGCAAATCGTTTTTCAAAGAGAGGCAGCTCTTCCGATGGCACGGGCTGGGTTAGGTTTAGAAGATCTATCTCGATGACTCCCCCCGCTTCGTCCGACGACTGGGCAGTTTGGTCTGGGGAGCCAAAGGCAATGCACTGGCCGACGCACGTTGTCAGCACTCTCACAGTCTCACATATCCCCTTTTGCCGAATTGTTTTTTTAAACTTGATTTGAAGGTTGTTGAATTTTAACGGAGTTGGTTGGGCTATTTTTATCTATAGGCACTATTTTGATTTCCTAGTTTTATGAAACACATCATCAGTAGTGGACCTCAGGGTCATTGGATGTTTCGGCCATTACCACCAGACACCCTCTCCCAAGGAAGGCCCCGCCAGGGTTGATCGGACCCCAGGGTGTGTCCAACTAAGTTTATAGTAATCTAATTGTAAGGTAATTTTAAAAAGGATTCACGGTTTTATTAGGATCAACTGGTTAAGTTTAGGCAATAGATTTAAATGGTTAGGTTTAGGGTTAAGGTTAAGGCTAAGGTTAAGGTTACGTTTTTAAGGTTTAGGGTTAGGTTTAGGCCTCGGCTTCAAGCCTTAGGTTTAGGCATCGGGTTTAATGGTTAGGGTTAGAGTTAAGGTATTGGTTAAGGTTTTAATTCGGATTAAGGTTTAGGTCTCTGGCTCGTCACGACTTTGAAAGGACAGTGTGGTAAAACTCAGCTTTGTGAAACTCACCGTGCTCTGGCCTTGAGCTCCAGTCCTGGTAGAGACTCAGGAGTTAACATCCTTAAAGGTTTAAGCCTCTACAGTGGTTCGACTTTGATAGGACAACTTGGTTAAACTCAAAGGGCTCTGGCATTGAGTTTCAGTCCTATTGGAGACTCAGGAGTTAACATCCTTTAAGGTTAAAGTCTCTTCAGTTGTTCAACTTTAATAGGACAGCTGGGTAATACTCACACACCGCTCTGGGGTCAGCCGGGGTCATCCTTCTGTCGGTTTTGGAAAAAGAGCTAAATGCTATGAAGCTAAGCGCTAGGTAGCTAAGTTCTTTTCTTTGTTCTCTCTCCTTTCAGGAAGTGCTCCCATCATGCATTGCGGAAGGGGCGTGGCCATTTTCTAAAATGGCGTCTGAGAATTCCATCCTATCTGTTTAAAATTGAATAATTATGGGTTTTATTTGTCTGAAAAAGTAATATAATTCTTAATTAATCATTCAACTAATATATAGATATATAATAAATTAATTTAAAACAATTTATATATAATTAATTCATTTAATAATATTAAAATTGTAAAATCTTGGATCTAATCTATTTTTAATCTCTCTTTTCTGTGATTTAACAAGTGAGGGAGACAGAGTTAGAGGGAGAAGCCTGTTCGGGCAAGAGCTCCCTCCCGCCTGTTCGGGCTGACACTCTGTCTCCCCCTTTACTCTCTCACTTACTGAAGTGAGAGAAAGAGGGGAGAAGAGGGATTAAAATTTGCTTTCAAATACTTGAGTATATCGAGGTTCTTCTTAGTGTATTATTTTCCAGAGACTTATTTCTCTCTAATCTATTTTTAATCTCTCTTTTCTGTGATTTAACAAGTGAGGGAGACAGAGTTAGAGGGAGACGCCTGTTCGGGCAAGAGCTCCCTCCTGCCTGTTCGGGCTGACACTCTGTCTCCCCCTTTACTCTCTCACTTACTGAAGTGAGAGAAAGAGGGGAGAAGAGGGATTCAAATTTGCTTTCAAATACTTGAGTATATCGAGGTTCTTCTTAGTGTATTATTTTCCAGAGACTTATTTCTCATCCTTTTTCAGGCTTGTTCTTTTCTTAAGGCAGAGCACCGATCTGAATAAATTTGGTAGGGATATGCAAATCGTTTTTCAAAGAGAGGCAGCTCTTCCGATGGCACGGGCTGGGTTAGGTTTAGAAGATCTATCTCGATGACTCCCCCCGCTTCGTCCGACGACTGGGCAGTTTGGTCTGGGGAGCCAAAGGCAATGCACTGGCCGACGCACGTTGTCAGCACTCTCACAGTCTCACATATCCCCTTTTGCCGAATTGTTTTTTTAAACTTGATTTGAAGGTTGTTGAATTTTAACGGAGTTGGTTGGGCTATTTTTATCTATAGGCACTATTTTGATTTCCTAGTTTTATGAAACACATCATCAGTAGTGGACCTCAGGGTCATTGGATGTTTCGGCCATTACCACCAGACACCCTCTCCCAAGGAAGGCCCCGCCAGGGTTGATCGGACCCCAGGGTGTGTCCAACTAAGTTTATAGTAATCTAATTGTAAGGTAATTTTAAAAAGGATTCACGGTTTTATTAGGATCAACTGGTTAAGTTTAGGCAATAGATTTAAATGGTTAGGTTTAGGGTTAAGGTTAAGGCTAAGGTTAAGGTTACGTTTTTAAGGTTTAGGGTTAGGTTTAGGCCTCGGCTTCAAGCCTTAGGTTTAGGCATCGGGTTTAATGGTTAGGGTTAGAGTTAAGGTATTGGTTAAGGTTTTAATTCGGATTAAGGTTTAGGTCTCTGGCTCGTCACGACTTTGAAAGGACAGTGTGGTAAAACTCAGCTTTGTGAAACTCACCGTGCTCTGGCCTTGAGCTCCAGTCCTGGTAGAGACTCAGGAGTTAACATCCTTAAAGGTTTAAGCCTCTACAGTGGTTCGACTTTGATAGGACAACTTGGTTAAACTCAAAGGGCTCTGGCATTGAGTTTCAGTCCTATTGGAGACTCAGGAGTTAACATCCTTTAAGGTTAAAGTCTCTTCAGTTGTTCAACTTTAATAGGACAGCTGGGTAATACTCACACACCGCTCTGGGGTCAGCCGGGGTCATCCTTCTGTCGGTTTTGGAAAAAGAGCTAAATGCTATGAAGCTGAGCGCTAGGTAGCTAAGTTCTTTTCTTTGTTCTCTCTCCTTTCAGGAAGTGCTCCCATCATGCATTGCGGAAGGGGCGTGGCCATTTTCTAAAATGGCGTCTGAGAATTCCATCCTATCTGTTTAAAATTGAATAATTATGGGTTTTATTTGTCTGAAAAAGTAATATAATTCTTAATTAATCATTCAACTAATATATAGATATATAATAAATTAATTTAAAACAATTTATATATAATTAATTCATTTAATAATATTAAAATTGTAAAATCTTGGATCTAATCTATTTTTAATCTCTCTTTTCTGTGATTTAACAAGTGAGGGAGACAGAGTTAGAGGGAGAAGCCTGTTCGGGCAAGAGCTCCCTCCCGCCTGTTCGGGCTGACACTCTGTCTCCCCCTTTACTCTCTCACTTACTGAAGTGAGAGAAAGAGGGGAGAAGAGGGATTAAAATTTGCTTTCAAATACTTGAGTATATCGAGGTTCTTCTTAGTGTATTATTTTCCAGAGACTTATTTCTCTCTAATCTATTTTTAATCTCTCTTTTCTGTGATTTAACAAGTGAGGGAGACAGAGTTAGAGGGAGACGCCTGTTCGGGCAAGAGCTCCCTCCTGCCTGTTCGGGCTGACACTCTGTCTCCCCCTTTACTCTCTCACTTACTGAAGTGAGAGAAAGAGGGGAGAAGAGGGATTCAAATTTGCTTTCAAATACTTGAGTATATCGAGGTTCTTCTTAGTGTATTATTTTCCAGAGACTTATTTCTCATCCTTTTTCAGGCTTGTTCTTTTCTTAAGGCAGAGCACCGATCTGAATAAATTTGGTAGGGATATGCAAATCGTTTTTCAAAGAGAGGCAGCTCTTCCGATGGCACGGGCTGGGTTAGGTTTAGAAGATCTATCTCGATGACTCCCCCCGCTTCGTCCGACGACTGGGCAGTTTGGTCTGGGGAGCCAAAGGCAATGCACTGGCCGACGCACGTTGTCAGCACTCTCACAGTCTCACATATCCCCTTTTGCCGAATTGTTTTTTTAAACTTGATTTGAAGGTTGTTGAATTTTAACGGAGTTGGTTGGGCTATTTTTATCTATAGGCACTATTTTGATTTCCTAGTTTTATGAAACACATCATCAGTAGTGGACCTCAGGGTCATTGGATGTTTCGGCCATTACCACCAGACACCCTCTCCCAAGGAAGGCCCCGCCAGGGTTGATCGGACCCCAGGGTGTGTCCAACTAAGTTTATAGTAATCTAATTGTAAGGTAATTTTAAAAAGGATTCACGGTTTTATTAGGATCAACTGGTTAAGTTTAGGCAATAGATTTAAATGGTTAGGTTTAGGGTTAAGGTTAAGGCTAAGGTTAAGGTTACGTTTTTAAGGTTTAGGGTTAGGTTTAGGCCTCGGCTTCAAGCCTTAGGTTTAGGCATCGGGTTTAATGGTTAGGGTTAGAGTTAAGGTATTGGTTAAGGTTTTAATTCGGATTAAGGTTTAGGTCTCTGGCTCGTCACGACTTTGAAAGGACAGTGTGGTAAAACTCAGCTTTGTGAAACTCACCGTGCTCTGGCCTTGAGCTCCAGTCCTGGTAGAGACTCAGGAGTTAACATCCTTAAAGGTTTAAGCCTCTACAGTGGTTCGACTTTGATAGGACAACTTGGTTAAACTCAAAGGGCTCTGGCATTGAGTTTCAGTCCTATTGGAGACTCAGGAGTTAACATCCTTTAAGGTTAAAGTCTCTTCAGTTGTTCAACTTTAATAGGACAGCTGGGTAATACTCACACACCGCTCTGGGGTCAGCCGGGGTCATCCTTCTGTCGGTTTTGGAAAAAGAGCTAAATGCTATGAAGCTAAGCGCTAGGTAGCTAAGTTCTTTTCTTTGTTCTCTCTCCTTTCAGGAAGTGCTCCCATCATGCATTGCGGAAGGGGCGTGGCCATTTTCTAAAATGGCGTCTGAGAATTCCATCCTATCTGTTTAAAATTGAATAATTATGGGTTTTATTTGTCTGAAAAAGTAATATAATTCTTAATTAATCATTCAACTAATATATAGATATATAATAAATTAATTTAAAACAATTTATATATAATTAATTCATTTAATAATATTAAAATTGTAAAATCTTGGATCTAATCTATTTTTAATCTCTCTTTTCTGTGATTTAACAAGTGAGGGAGACAGAGTTAGAGGGAGAAGCCTGTTCGGGCAAGAGCTCCCTCCCGCCTGTTCGGGCTGACACTCTGTCTCCCCCTTTACTCTCTCACTTACTGAAGTGAGAGAAAGAGGGGAGAAGAGGGATTAAAATTTGCTTTCAAATACTTGAGTATATCGAGGTTCTTCTTAGTGTATTATTTTCCAGAGACTTATTTCTCTCTAATCTATTTTTAATCTCTCTTTTCTGTGATTTAACAAGTGAGGGAGACAGAGTTAGAGGGAGACGCCTGTTCGGGCAAGAGCTCCCTCCTGCCTGTTCGGGCTGACACTCTGTCTCCCCCTTTACTCTCTCACTTACTGAAGTGAGAGAAAGAGGGGAGAAGAGGGATTCAAATTTGCTTTCAAATACTTGAGTATATCGAGGTTCTTCTTAGTGTATTATTTTCCAGAGACTTATTTCTCATCCTTTTTCAGGCTTGTTCTTTTCTTAAGGCAGAGCACCGATCTGAATAAATTTGGTAGGGATATGCAAATCGTTTTTCAAAGAGAGGCAGCTCTTCCGATGGCACGGGCTGGGTTAGGTTTAGAAGATCTATCTCGATGACTCCCCCCGCTTCGTCCGACGACTGGGCAGTTTGGTCTGGGGAGCCAAAGGCAATGCACTGGCCGACGCACGTTGTCAGCACTCTCACAGTCTCACATATCCCCTTTTGCCGAATTGTTTTTTTAAACTTGATTTGAAGGTTGTTGAATTTTAACGGAGTTGGTTGGGCTATTTTTATCTATAGGCACTATTTTGATTTCCTAGTTTTATGAAACACATCATCAGTAGTGGACCTCAGGGTCATTGGATGTTTCGGCCATTACCACCAGACACCCTCTCCCAAGGAAGGCCCCGCCAGGGTTGATCGGACCCCAGGGTGTGTCCAACTAAGTTTATAGTAATCTAATTGTAAGGTAATTTTAAAAAGGATTCACGGTTTTATTAGGATCAACTGGTTAAGTTTAGGCAATAGATTTAAATGGTTAGGTTTAGGGTTAAGGTTAAGGCTAAGGTTAAGGTTACGTTTTTAAGGTTTAGGGTTAGGTTTAGGCCTCGGCTTCAAGCCTTAGGTTTAGGCATCGGGTTTAATGGTTAGGGTTAGAGTTAAGGTATTGGTTAAGGTTTTAATTCGGATTAAGGTTTAGGTCTCTGGCTCGTCACGACTTTGAAAGGACAGTGTGGTAAAACTCAGCTTTGTGAAACTCACCGTGCTCTGGCCTTGAGCTCCAGTCCTGGTAGAGACTCAGGAGTTAACATCCTTAAAGGTTTAAGCCTCTACAGTGGTTCGACTTTGATAGGACAACTTGGTTAAACTCAAAGGGCTCTGGCATTGAGTTTCAGTCCTATTGGAGACTCAGGAGTTAACATCCTTTAAGGTTAAAGTCTCTTCAGTTGTTCAACTTTAATAGGACAGCTGGGTAATACTCACACACCGCTCTGGGGTCAGCCGGGGTCATCCTTCTGTCGGTTTTGGAAAAAGAGCTAAATGCTATGAAGCTAAGCGCTAGGTAGCTAAGTTCTTTTCTTTGTTCTCTCTCCTTTCAGGAAGTGCTCCCATCATGCATTGCGGAAGGGGCGTGGCCATTTTCTAAAATGGCGTCTGAGAATTCCATCCTATCTGTTTAAAATTGAATAATTATGGGTTTTATTTGTCTGAAAAAGTAATATAATTCTTAATTAATCATTCAACTAATATATAGATATATAATAAATTAATTTAAAACAATTTATATATAATTAATTCATTTAATAATATTAAAATTGTAAAATCTTGGATCTAATCTATTTTTAATCTCTCTTTTCTGTGATTTAACAAGTGAGGGAGACAGAGTTAGAGGGAGAAGCCTGTTCGGGCAAGAGCTCCCTCCCGCCTGTTCGGGCTGACACTCTGTCTCCCCCTTTACTCTCTCACTTACTGAAGTGAGAGAAAGAGGGGAGAAGAGGGATTAAAATTTGCTTTCAAATACTTGAGTATATCGAGGTTCTTCTTAGTGTATTATTTTCCAGAGACTTATTTCTCTCTAATCTATTTTTAATCTCTCTTTTCTGTGATTTAACAAGTGAGGGAGACAGAGTTAGAGGGAGACGCCTGTTCGGGCAAGAGCTCCCTCCTGCCTGTTCGGGCTGACACTCTGTCTCCCCCTTTACTCTCTCACTTACTGAAGTGAGAGAAAGAGGGGAGAAGAGGGATTCAAATTTGCTTTCAAATACTTGAGTATATCGAGGTTCTTCTTAGTGTATTATTTTCCAGAGACTTATTTCTCATCCTTTTTCAGGCTTGTTCTTTTCTTAAGGCAGAGCACCGATCTGAATAAATTTGGTAGGGATATGCAAATCGTTTTTCAAAGAGAGGCAGCTCTTCCGATGGCACGGGCTGGGTTAGGTTTAGAAGATCTATCTCGATGACTCCCCCCGCTTCGTCCGACGACTGGGCAGTTTGGTCTGGGGAGCCAAAGGCAATGCACTGGCCGACGCACGTTGTCAGCACTCTCACAGTCTCACATATCCCCTTTTGCCGAATTGTTTTTTTAAACTTGATTTGAAGGTTGTTGAATTTTAACGGAGTTGGTTGGGCTATTTTTATCTATAGGCACTATTTTGATTTCCTAGTTTTATGAAACACATCATCAGTAGTGGACCTCAGGGTCATTGGATGTTTCGGCCATTACCACCAGACACCCTCTCCCAAGGAAGGCCCCGCCAGGGTTGATCGGACCCCAGGGTGTGTCCAACTAAGTTTATAGTAATCTAATTGTAAGGTAATTTTAAAAAGGATTCACGGTTTTATTAGGATCAACTGGTTAAGTTTAGGCAATAGATTTAAATGGTTAGGTTTAGGGTTAAGGTTAAGGCTAAGGTTAAGGTTACGTTTTTAAGGTTTAGGGTTAGGTTTAGGCCTCGGCTTCAAGCCTTAGGTTTAGGCATCGGGTTTAATGGTTAGGGTTAGAGTTAAGGTATTGGTTAAGGTTTTAATTCGGATTAAGGTTTAGGTCTCTGGCTCGTCACGACTTTGAAAGGACAGTGTGGTAAAACTCAGCTTTGTGAAACTCACCGTGCTCTGGCCTTGAGCTCCAGTCCTGGTAGAGACTCAGGAGTTAACATCCTTAAAGGTTTAAGCCTCTACAGTGGTTCGACTTTGATAGGACAACTTGGTTAAACTCAAAGGGCTCTGGCATTGAGTTTCAGTCCTATTGGAGACTCAGGAGTTAACATCCTTTAAGGTTAAAGTCTCTTCAGTTGTTCAACTTTAATAGGACAGCTGGGTAATACTCACACACCGCTCTGGGGTCAGCCGGGGTCATCCTTCTGTCGGTTTTGGAAAAAGAGCTAAATGCTATGAAGCTAAGCGCTAGGTAGCTAAGTTCTTTTCTTTGTTCTCTCTCCTTTCAGGAAGTGCTCCCATCATGCATTGCGGAAGGGGCGTGGCCATTTTCTAAAATGGCGTCTGAGAATTCCATCCTATCTGTTTAAAATTGAATAATTATGGGTTTTATTTGTCTGAAAAAGTAATATAATTCTTAATTAATCATTCAACTAATATATAGATATATAATAAATTAATTTAAAACAATTTATATATAATTAATTCATTTAATAATATTAAAATTGTAAAATCTTGGATCTAATCTATTTTTAATCTCTCTTTTCTGTGATTTAACAAGTGAGGGAGACAGAGTTAGAGGGAGAAGCCTGTTCGGGCAAGAGCTCCCTCCCGCCTGTTCGGGCTGACACTCTGTCTCCCCCTTTACTCTCTCACTTACTGAAGTGAGAGAAAGAGGGGAGAAGAGGGATTAAAATTTGCTTTCAAATACTTGAGTATATCGAGGTTCTTCTTAGTGTATTATTTTCCAGAGACTTATTTCTCTCTAATCTATTTTTAATCTCTCTTTTCTGTGATTTAACAAGTGAGGGAGACAGAGTTAGAGGGAGACGCCTGTTCGGGCAAGAGCTCCCTCCTGCCTGTTCGGGCTGACACTCTGTCTCCCCCTTTACTCTCTCACTTACTGAAGTGAGAGAAAGAGGGGAGAAGAGGGATTCAAATTTGCTTTCAAATACTTGAGTATATCGAGGTTCTTCTTAGTGTATTATTTTCCAGAGACTTATTTCTCATCCTTTTTCAGGCTTGTTCTTTTCTTAAGGCAGAGCACCGATCTGAATAAATTTGGTAGGGATATGCAAATCGTTTTTCAAAGAGAGGCAGCTCTTCCGATGGCACGGGCTGGGTTAGGTTTAGAAGATCTATCTCGATGACTCCCCCCGCTTCGTCCGACGACTGGGCAGTTTGGTCTGGGGAGCCAAAGGCAATGCACTGGCCGACGCACGTTGTCAGCACTCTCACAGTCTCACATATCCCCTTTTGCCGAATTGTTTTTTTAAACTTGATTTGAAGGTTGTTGAATTTTAACGGAGTTGGTTGGGCTATTTTTATCTATAGGCACTATTTTGATTTCCTAGTTTTATGAAACACATCATCAGTAGTGGACCTCAGGGTCATTGGATGTTTCGGCCATTACCACCAGACACCCTCTCCCAAGGAAGGCCCCGCCAGGGTTGATCGGACCCCAGGGTGTGTCCAACTAAGTTTATAGTAATCTAATTGTAAGGTAATTTTAAAAAGGATTCACGGTTTTATTAGGATCAACTGGTTAAGTTTAGGCAATAGATTTAAATGGTTAGGTTTAGGGTTAAGGTTAAGGCTAAGGTTAAGGTTACGTTTTTAAGGTTTAGGGTTAGGTTTAGGCCTCGGCTTCAAGCCTTAGGTTTAGGCATCGGGTTTAATGGTTAGGGTTAGAGTTAAGGTATTGGTTAAGGTTTTAATTCGGATTAAGGTTTAGGTCTCTGGCTCGTCACGACTTTGAAAGGACAGTGTGGTAAAACTCAGCTTTGTGAAACTCACCGTGCTCTGGCCTTGAGCTCCAGTCCTGGTAGAGACTCAGGAGTTAACATCCTTAAAGGTTTAAGCCTCTACAGTGGTTCGACTTTGATAGGACAACTTGGTTAAACTCAAAGGGCTCTGGCATTGAGTTTCAGTCCTATTGGAGACTCAGGAGTTAACATCCTTTAAGGTTAAAGTCTCTTCAGTTGTTCAACTTTAATAGGACAGCTGGGTAATACTCACACACCGCTCTGGGGTCAGCCGGGGTCATCCTTCTGTCGGTTTTGGAAAAAGAGCTAAATGCTATGAAGCTAAGCGCTAGGTAGCTAAGTTCTTTTCTTTGTTCTCTCTCCTTTCAGGAAGTGCTCCCATCATGCATTGCGGAAGGGGCGTGGCCATTTTCTAAAATGGCGTCTGAGAATTCCATCCTATCTGTTTAAAATTGAATAATTATGGGTTTTATTTGTCTGAAAAAGTAATATAATTCTTAATTAATCATTCAACTAATATATAGATATATAATAAATTAATTTAAAACAATTTATATATAATTAATTCATTTAATAATATTAAAATTGTAAAATCTTGGATCTAATCTATTT
Source organism: Platichthys flesus (assembly GCF_949316205.1). NCBI lineage: Eukaryota > Metazoa > Chordata > Actinopteri > Pleuronectiformes > Pleuronectidae > Platichthys > Platichthys flesus. Next base: position 22,026 of record NW_026910040.1, read on the forward strand.
TTAATCTCTCTTTTCTGTGATTTAACAAGTGAGGGAGACAGAGTTAGAGGGAGAAGCCTGTTCGGGCAAGAGCTCCCTCCCGCCTGTTCGGGCTGACACTCTGTCTCCCCCTTTACTCTCTCACTTACTGAAGTGAGAGAAAGAGGGGAGAAGAGGGATTAAAATTTGCTTTCAAATACTTGAGTATATCGAGGTTCTTCTTAGTGTATTATTTTCCAGAGACTTATTTCTCTCTAATCTATTTTTAATCTCTCTTTTCTGTGATTTAACAAGTGAGGGAGACAGAGTTAGAGGGAGACGCCTGTTCGGGCAAGAGCTCCCTCCTGCCTGTTCGGGCTGACACTCTGTCTCCCCCTTTACTCTCTCACTTACTGAAGTGAGAGAAAGAGGGGAGAAGAGGGATTCAAATTTGCTTTCAAATACTTGAGTATATCGAGGTTCTTCTTAGTGTATTATTTTCCAGAGACTTATTTCTCATCCTTTTTCAGGCTTGTTCTTTTCTTAAGGCAGAGCACCGATCTGAATAAATTTGGTAGGGATATGCAAATCGTTTTTCAAAGAGAGGCAGCTCTTCCGATGGCACGGGCTGGGTTAGGTTTAGAAGATCTATCTCGATGACTCCCCCCGCTTCGTCCGACGACTGGGCAGTTTGGTCTGGGGAGCCAAAGGCAATGCACTGGCCGACGCACGTTGTCAGCACTCTCACAGTCTCACATATCCCCTTTTGCCGAATTGTTTTTTTAAACTTGATTTGAAGGTTGTTGAATTTTAACGGAGTTGGTTGGGCTATTTTTATCTATAGGCACTATTTTGATTTCCTAGTTTTATGAAACACATCATCAGTAGTGGACCTCAGGGTCATTGGATGTTTCGGCCATTACCACCAGACACCCTCTCCCAAGGAAGGCCCCGCCAGGGTTGATCGGACCCCAGGGTGTGTCCAACTAAGTTTATAGTAATCTAATTGTAAGGTAATTTTAAAAAGGATTCACGGTTTTATTAGGATCAACTGGTTAAGTTTAGGCAATAGATTTAAATGGTTAGGTTTAGGGTTAAGGTTAAGGCTAAGGTTAAGGTTACGTTTTTAAGGTTTAGGGTTAGGTTTAGGCCTCGGCTTCAAGCCTTAGGTTTAGGCATCGGGTTTAATGGTTAGGGTTAGAGTTAAGGTATTGGTTAAGGTTTTAATTCGGATTAAGGTTTAGGTCTCTGGCTCGTCACGACTTTGAAAGGACAGTGTGGTAAAACTCAGCTTTGTGAAACTCACCGTGCTCTGGCCTTGAGCTCCAGTCCTGGTAGAGACTCAGGAGTTAACATCCTTAAAGGTTTAAGCCTCTACAGTGGTTCGACTTTGATAGGACAACTTGGTTAAACTCAAAGGGCTCTGGCATTGAGTTTCAGTCCTATTGGAGACTCAGGAGTTAACATCCTTTAAGGTTAAAGTCTCTTCAGTTGTTCAACTTTAATAGGACAGCTGGGTAATACTCACACACCGCTCTGGGGTCAGCCGGGGTCATCCTTCTGTCGGTTTTGGAAAAAGAGCTAAATGCTATGAAGCTAAGCGCTAGGTAGCTAAGTTCTTTTCTTTGTTCTCTCTCCTTTCAGGAAGTGCTCCCATCATGCATTGCGGAAGGGGCGTGGCCATTTTCTAAAATGGCGTCTGAGAATTCCATCCTATCTGTTTAAAATTGAATAATTATGGGTTTTATTTGTCTGAAAAAGTAATATAATTCTTAATTAATCATTCAACTAATATATAGATATATAATAAATTAATTTAAAACAATTTATATATAATTAATTCATTTAATAATATTAAAATTGTAAAATCTTGGATCTAATCTATTTTTAATCTCTCTTTTCTGTGATTTAACAAGTGAGGGAGACAGAGTTAGAGGGAGAAGCCTGTTCGGGCAAGAGCTCCCTCCCGCCTGTTCGGGCTGACACTCTGTCTCCCCCTTTACTCTCTCACTTACTGAAGTGAGAGAAAGAGGGGAGAAGAGGGATTAAAATTTGCTTTCAAATACTTGAGTATATCGAGGTTCTTCTTAGTGTATTATTTTCCAGAGACTTATTTCTCTCTAATCTATTTTTAATCTCTCTTTTCTGTGATTTAACAAGTGAGGGAGACAGAGTTAGAGGGAGACGCCTGTTCGGGCAAGAGCTCCCTCCTGCCTGTTCGGGCTGACACTCTGTCTCCCCCTTTACTCTCTCACTTACTGAAGTGAGAGAAAGAGGGGAGAAGAGGGATTCAAATTTGCTTTCAAATACTTGAGTATATCGAGGTTCTTCTTAGTGTATTATTTTCCAGAGACTTATTTCTCATCCTTTTTCAGGCTTGTTCTTTTCTTAAGGCAGAGCACCGATCTGAATAAATTTGGTAGGGATATGCAAATCGTTTTTCAAAGAGAGGCAGCTCTTCCGATGGCACGGGCTGGGTTAGGTTTAGAAGATCTATCTCGATGACTCCCCCCGCTTCGTCCGACGACTGGGCAGTTTGGTCTGGGGAGCCAAAGGCAATGCACTGGCCGACGCACGTTGTCAGCACTCTCACAGTCTCACATATCCCCTTTTGCCGAATTGTTTTTTTAAACTTGATTTGAAGGTTGTTGAATTTTAACGGAGTTGGTTGGGCTATTTTTATCTATAGGCACTATTTTGATTTCCTAGTTTTATGAAACACATCATCAGTAGTGGACCTCAGGGTCATTGGATGTTTCGGCCATTACCACCAGACACCCTCTCCCAAGGAAGGCCCCGCCAGGGTTGATCGGACCCCAGGGTGTGTCCAACTAAGTTTATAGTAATCTAATTGTAAGGTAATTTTAAAAAGGATTCACGGTTTTATTAGGATCAACTGGTTAAGTTTAGGCAATAGATTTAAATGGTTAGGTTTAGGGTTAAGGTTAAGGCTAAGGTTAAGGTTACGTTTTTAAGGTTTAGGGTTAGGTTTAGGCCTCGGCTTCAAGCCTTAGGTTTAGGCATCGGGTTTAATGGTTAGGGTTAGAGTTAAGGTATTGGTTAAGGTTTTAATTCGGATTAAGGTTTAGGTCTCTGGCTCGTCACGACTTTGAAAGGACAGTGTGGTAAAACTCAGCTTTGTGAAACTCACCGTGCTCTGGCCTTGAGCTCCAGTCCTGGTAGAGACTCAGGAGTTAACATCCTTAAAGGTTTAAGCCTCTACAGTGGTTCGACTTTGATAGGACAACTTGGTTAAACTCAAAGGGCTCTGGCATTGAGTTTCAGTCCTATTGGAGACTCAGGAGTTAACATCCTTTAAGGTTAAAGTCTCTTCAGTTGTTCAACTTTAATAGGACAGCTGGGTAATACTCACACACCGCTCTGGGGTCAGCCGGGGTCATCCTTCTGTCGGTTTTGGAAAAAGAGCTAAATGCTATGAAGCTAAGCGCTAGGTAGCTAAGTTCTTTTCTTTGTTCTCTCTCCTTTCAGGAAGTGCTCCCATCATGCATTGCGGAAGGGGCGTGGCCATTTTCTAAAATGGCGTCTGAGAATTCCATCCTATCTGTTTAAAATTGAATAATTATGGGTTTTATTTGTCTGAAAAAGTAATATAATTCTTAATTAATCATTCAACTAATATATAGATATATAATAAATTAATTTAAAACAATTTATATATAATTAATTCATTTAATAATATTAAAATTGTAAAATCTTGGATCTAATCTATTTTTAATCTCTCTTTTCTGTGATTTAACAAGTGAGGGAGACAGAGTTAGAGGGAGAAGCCTGTTCGGGCAAGAGCTCCCTCCCGCCTGTTCGGGCTGACACTCTGTCTCCCCCTTTACTCTCTCACTTACTGAAGTGAGAGAAAGAGGGGAGAAGAGGGATTAAAATTTGCTTTCAAATACTTGAGTATATCGAGGTTCTTCTTAGTGTATTATTTTCCAGAGACTTATTTCTCTCTAATCTATTTTTAATCTCTCTTTTCTGTGATTTAACAAGTGAGGGAGACAGAGTTAGAGGGAGACGCCTGTTCGGGCAAGAGCTCCCTCCTGCCTGTTCGGGCTGACACTCTGTCTCCCCCTTTACTCTCTCACTTACTGAAGTGAGAGAAAGAGGGGAGAAGAGGGATTCAAATTTGCTTTCAAATACTTGAGTATATCGAGGTTCTTCTTAGTGTATTATTTTCCAGAGACTTATTTCTCATCCTTTTTCAGGCTTGTTCTTTTCTTAAGGCAGAGCACCGATCTGAATAAATTTGGTAGGGATATGCAAATCGTTTTTCAAAGAGAGGCAGCTCTTCCGATGGCACGGGCTGGGTTAGGTTTAGAAGATCTATCTCGATGACTCCCCCCGCTTCGTCCGACGACTGGGCAGTTTGGTCTGGGGAGCCAAAGGCAATGCACTGGCCGACGCACGTTGTCAGCACTCTCACAGTCTCACATATCCCCTTTTGCCGAATTGTTTTTTTAAACTTGATTTGAAGGTTGTTGAATTTTAACGGAGTTGGTTGGGCTATTTTTATCTATAGGCACTATTTTGATTTCCTAGTTTTATGAAACACATCATCAGTAGTGGACCTCAGGGTCATTGGATGTTTCGGCCATTACCACCAGACACCCTCTCCCAAGGAAGGCCCCGCCAGGGTTGATCGGACCCCAGGGTGTGTCCAACTAAGTTTATAGTAATCTAATTGTAAGGTAATTTTAAAAAGGATTCACGGTTTTATTAGGATCAACTGGTTAAGTTTAGGCAATAGATTTAAATGGTTAGGTTTAGGGTTAAGGTTAAGGCTAAGGTTAAGGTTACGTTTTTAAGGTTTAGGGTTAGGTTTAGGCCTCGGCTTCAAGCCTTAGGTTTAGGCATCGGGTTTAATGGTTAGGGTTAGAGTTAAGGTATTGGTTAAGGTTTTAATTCGGATTAAGGTTTAGGTCTCTGGCTCGTCACGACTTTGAAAGGACAGTGTGGTAAAACTCAGCTTTGTGAAACTCACCGTGCTCTGGCCTTGAGCTCCAGTCCTGGTAGAGACTCAGGAGTTAACATCCTTAAAGGTTTAAGCCTCTACAGTGGTTCGACTTTGATAGGACAACTTGGTTAAACTCAAAGGGCTCTGGCATTGAGTTTCAGTCCTATTGGAGACTCAGGAGTTAACATCCTTTAAGGTTAAAGTCTCTTCAGTTGTTCAACTTTAATAGGACAGCTGGGTAATACTCACACACCGCTCTGGGGTCAGCCGGGGTCATCCTTCTGTCGGTTTTGGAAAAAGAGCTAAATGCTATGAAGCTAAGCGCTAGGTAGCTAAGTTCTTTTCTTTGTTCTCTCTCCTTTCAGGAAGTGCTCCCATCATGCATTGCGGAAGGGGCGTGGCCATTTTCTAAAATGGCGTCTGAGAATTCCATCCTATCTGTTTAAAATTGAATAATTATGGGTTTTATTTGTCTGAAAAAGTAATATAATTCTTAATTAATCATTCAACTAATATATAGATATATAATAAATTAATTTAAAACAATTTATATATAATTAATTCATTTAATAATATTAAAATTGTAAAATCTTGGATCTAATCTATTTTTAATCTCTCTTTTCTGTGATTTAACAAGTGAGGGAGACAGAGTTAGAGGGAGAAGCCTGTTCGGGCAAGAGCTCCCTCCCGCCTGTTCGGGCTGACACTCTGTCTCCCCCTTTACTCTCTCACTTACTGAAGTGAGAGAAAGAGGGGAGAAGAGGGATTAAAATTTGCTTTCAAATACTTGAGTATATCGAGGTTCTTCTTAGTGTATTATTTTCCAGAGACTTATTTCTCTCTAATCTATTTTTAATCTCTCTTTTCTGTGATTTAACAAGTGAGGGAGACAGAGTTAGAGGGAGACGCCTGTTCGGGCAAGAGCTCCCTCCTGCCTGTTCGGGCTGACACTCTGTCTCCCCCTTTACTCTCTCACTTACTGAAGTGAGAGAAAGAGGGGAGAAGAGGGATTCAAATTTGCTTTCAAATACTTGAGTATATCGAGGTTCTTCTTAGTGTATTATTTTCCAGAGACTTATTTCTCATCCTTTTTCAGGCTTGTTCTTTTCTTAAGGCAGAGCACCGATCTGAATAAATTTGGTAGGGATATGCAAATCGTTTTTCAAAGAGAGGCAGCTCTTCCGATGGCACGGGCTGGGTTAGGTTTAGAAGATCTATCTCGATGACTCCCCCCGCTTCGTCCGACGACTGGGCAGTTTGGTCTGGGGAGCCAAAGGCAATGCACTGGCCGACGCACGTTGTCAGCACTCTCACAGTCTCACATATCCCCTTTTGCCGAATTGTTTTTTTAAACTTGATTTGAAGGTTGTTGAATTTTAACGGAGTTGGTTGGGCTATTTTTATCTATAGGCACTATTTTGATTTCCTAGTTTTATGAAACACATCATCAGTAGTGGACCTCAGGGTCATTGGATGTTTCGGCCATTACCACCAGACACCCTCTCCCAAGGAAGGCCCCGCCAGGGTTGATCGGACCCCAGGGTGTGTCCAACTAAGTTTATAGTAATCTAATTGTAAGGTAATTTTAAAAAGGATTCACGGTTTTATTAGGATCAACTGGTTAAGTTTAGGCAATAGATTTAAATGGTTAGGTTTAGGGTTAAGGTTAAGGCTAAGGTTAAGGTTACGTTTTTAAGGTTTAGGGTTAGGTTTAGGCCTCGGCTTCAAGCCTTAGGTTTAGGCATCGGGTTTAATGGTTAGGGTTAGAGTTAAGGTATTGGTTAAGGTTTTAATTCGGATTAAGGTTTAGGTCTCTGGCTCGTCACGACTTTGAAAGGACAGTGTGGTAAAACTCAGCTTTGTGAAACTCACCGTGCTCTGGCCTTGAGCTCCAGTCCTGGTAGAGACTCAGGAGTTAACATCCTTAAAGGTTTAAGCCTCTACAGTGGTTCGACTTTGATAGGACAACTTGGTTAAACTCAAAGGGCTCTGGCATTGAGTTTCAGTCCTATTGGAGACTCAGGAGTTAACATCCTTTAAGGTTAAAGTCTCTTCAGTTGTTCAACTTTAATAGGACAGCTGGGTAATACTCACACACCGCTCTGGGGTCAGCCGGGGTCATCCTTCTGTCGGTTTTGGAAAAAGAGCTAAATGCTATGAAGCTAAGCGCTAGGTAGCTAAGTTCTTTTCTTTGTTCTCTCTCCTTTCAGGAAGTGCTCCCATCATGCATTGCGGAAGGGGCGTGGCCATTTTCTAAAATGGCGTCTGAGAATTCCATCCTATCTGTTTAAAATTGAATAATTATGGGTTTTATTTGTCTGAAAAAGTAATATAATTCTTAATTAATCATTCAACTAATATATAGATATATAATAAATTAATTTAAAACAATTTATATATAATTAATTCATTTAATAATATTAAAATTGTAAAATCTTGGATCTAATCTATTTTTAATCTCTCTTTTCTGTGATTTAACAAGTGAGGGAGACAGAGTTAGAGGGAGAAGCCTGTTCGGGCAAGAGCTCCCTCCCGCCTGTTCGGGCTGACACTCTGTCTCCCCCTTTACTCTCTCACTTACTGAAGTGAGAGAAAGAGGGGAGAAGAGGGATTAAAATTTGCTTTCAAATACTTGAGTATATCGAGGTTCTTCTTAGTGTATTATTTTCCAGAGACTTATTTCTCTCTAATCTATTTTTAATCTCTCTTTTCTGTGATTTAACAAGTGAGGGAGACAGAGTTAGAGGGAGACGCCTGTTCGGGCAAGAGCTCCCTCCTGCCTGTTCGGGCTGACACTCTGTCTCCCCCTTTACTCTCTCACTTACTGAAGTGAGAGAAAGAGGGGAGAAGAGGGATTCAAATTTGCTTTCAAATACTTGAGTATATCGAGGTTCTTCTTAGTGTATTATTTTCCAGAGACTTATTTCTCATCCTTTTTCAGGCTTGTTCTTTTCTTAAGGCAGAGCACCGATCTGAATAAATTTGGTAGGGATATGCAAATCGTTTTTCAAAGAGAGGCAGCTCTTCCGATGGCACGGGCTGGGTTAGGTTTAGAAGATCTATCTCGATGACTCCCCCCGCTTCGTCCGACGACTGGGCAGTTTGGTCTGGGGAGCCAAAGGCAATGCACTGGCCGACGCACGTTGTCAGCACTCTCACAGTCTCACATATCCCCTTTTGCCGAATTGTTTTTTTAAACTTGATTTGAAGGTTGTTGAATTTTAACGGAGTTGGTTGGGCTATTTTTATCTATAGGCACTATTTTGATTTCCTAGTTTTATGAAACACATCATCAGTAGTGGACCTCAGGGTCATTGGATGTTTCGGCCATTACCACCAGACACCCTCTCCCAAGGAAGGCCCCGCCAGGGTTGATCGGACCCCAGGGTGTGTCCAACTAAGTTTATAGTAATCTAATTGTAAGGTAATTTTAAAAAGGATTCACGGTTTTATTAGGATCAACTGGTTAAGTTTAGGCAATAGATTTAAATGGTTAGGTTTAGGGTTAAGGTTAAGGCTAAGGTTAAGGTTACGTTTTTAAGGTTTAGGGTTAGGTTTAGGCCTCGGCTTCAAGCCTTAGGTTTAGGCATCGGGTTTAATGGTTAGGGTTAGAGTTAAGGTATTGGTTAAGGTTTTAATTCGGATTAAGGTTTAGGTCTCTGGCTCGTCACGACTTTGAAAGGACAGTGTGGTAAAACTCAGCTTTGTGAAACTCACCGTGCTCTGGCCTTGAGCTCCAGTCCTGGTAGAGACTCAGGAGTTAACATCCTTAAAGGTTTAAGCCTCTACAGTGGTTCGACTTTGATAGGACAACTTGGTTAAACTCAAAGGGCTCTGGCATTGAGTTTCAGTCCTATTGGAGACTCAGGAGTTAACATCCTTTAAGGTTAAAGTCTCTTCAGTTGTTCAACTTTAATAGGACAGCTGGGTAATACTCACACACCGCTCTGGGGTCAGCCGGGGTCATCCTTCTGTCGGTTTTGGAAAAAGAGCTAAATGCTATGAAGCTAAGCGCTAGGTAGCTAAGTTCTTTTCTTTGTTCTCTCTCCTTTCAGGAAGTGCTCCCATCATGCATTGCGGAAGGGGCGTGGCCATTTTCTAAAATGGCGTCTGAGAATTCCATCCTATCTGTTTAAAATTGAATAATTATGGGTTTTATTTGTCTGAAAAAGTAATATAATTCTTAATTAATCATTCAACTAATATATAGATATATAATAAATTAATTTAAAACAATTTATATATAATTAATTCATTTAATAATATTAAAATTGTAAAATCTTGGATCTAATCTATTTTTAATCTCTCTTTTCTGTGATTTAACAAGTGAGGGAGACAGAGTTAGAGGGAGAAGCCTGTTCGGGCAAGAGCTCCCTCCCGCCTGTTCGGGCTGACACTCTGTCTCCCCCTTTACTCTCTCACTTACTGAAGTGAGAGAAAGAGGGGAGAAGAGGGATTAAAATTTGCTTTCAAATACTTGAGTATATCGAGGTTCTTCTTAGTGTATTATTTTCCAGAGACTTATTTCTCTCTAATCTATTTTTAATCTCTCTTTTCTGTGATTTAACAAGTGAGGGAGACAGAGTTAGAGGGAGACGCCTGTTCGGGCAAGAGCTCCCTCCTGCCTGTTCGGGCTGACACTCTGTCTCCCCCTTTACTCTCTCACTTACTGAAGTGAGAGAAAGAGGGGAGAAGAGGGATTCAAATTTGCTTTCAAATACTTGAGTATATCGAGGTTCTTCTTAGTGTATTATTTTCCAGAGACTTATTTCTCATCCTTTTTCAGGCTTGTTCTTTTCTTAAGGCAGAGCACCGATCTGAATAAATTTGGTAGGGATATGCAAATCGTTTTTCAAAGAGAGGCAGCTCTTCCGATGGCACGGGCTGGGTTAGGTTTAGAAGATCTATCTCGATGACTCCCCCCGCTTCGTCCGACGACTGGGCAGTTTGGTCTGGGGAGCCAAAGGCAATGCACTGGCCGACGCACGTTGTCAGCACTCTCACAGTCTCACATATCCCCTTTTGCCGAATTGTTTTTTTAAACTTGATTTGAAGGTTGTTGAATTTTAACGGAGTTGGTTGGGCTATTTTTATCTATAGGCACTATTTTGATTTCCTAGTTTTATGAAACACATCATCAGTAGTGGACCTCAGGGTCATTGGATGTTTCGGCCATTACCACCAGACACCCTCTCCCAAGGAAGGCCCCGCCAGGGTTGATCGGACCCCAGGGTGTGTCCAACTAAGTTTATAGTAATCTAATTGTAAGGTAATTTTAAAAAGGATTCACGGTTTTATTAGGATCAACTGGTTAAGTTTAGGCAATAGATTTAAATGGTTAGGTTTAGGGTTAAGGTTAAGGCTAAGGTTAAGGTTACGTTTTTAAGGTTTAGGGTTAGGTTTAGGCCTCGGCTTCAAGCCTTAGGTTTAGGCATCGGGTTTAATGGTTAGGGTTAGAGTTAAGGTATTGGTTAAGGTTTTAATTCGGATTAAGGTTTAGGTCTCTGGCTCGTCACGACTTTGAAAGGACAGTGTGGTAAAACTCAGCTTTGTGAAACTCACCGTGCTCTGGCCTTGAGCTCCAGTCCTGGTAGAGACTCAGGAGTTAACATCCTTAAAGGTTTAAGCCTCTACAGTGGTTCGACTTTGATAGGACAACTTGGTTAAACTCAAAGGGCTCTGGCATTGAGTTTCAGTCCTATTGGAGACTCAGGAGTTAACATCCTTTAAGGTTAAAGTCTCTTCAGTTGTTCAACTTTAATAGGACAGCTGGGTAATACTCACACACCGCTCTGGGGTCAGCCGGGGTCATCCTTCTGTCGGTTTTGGAAAAAGAGCTAAATGCTATGAAGCTAAGCGCTAGGTAGCTAAGTTCTTTTCTTTGTTCTCTCTCCTTTCAGGAAGTGCTCCCATCATGCATTGCGGAAGGGGCGTGGCCATTTTCTAAAATGGCGTCTGAGAATTCCATCCTATCTGTTTAAAATTGAATAATTATGGGTTTTATTTGTCTGAAAAAGTAATATAATTCTTAATTAATCATTCAACTAATATATAGATATATAATAAATTAATTTAAAACAATTTATATATAATTAATTCATTTAATAATATTAAAATTGTAAAATCTTGGATCTAATCTATTTTTAATCTCTCTTTTCTGTGATTTAACAAGTGAGGGAGACAGAGTTAGAGGGAGAAGCCTGTTCGGGCAAGAGCTCCCTCCCGCCTGTTCGGGCTGACACTCTGTCTCCCCCTTTACTCTCTCACTTACTGAAGTGAGAGAAAGAGGGGAGAAGAGGGATTAAAATTTGCTTTCAAATACTTGAGTATATCGAGGTTCTTCTTAGTGTATTATTTTCCAGAGACTTATTTCTCTCTAATCTATTTTTAATCTCTCTTTTCTGTGATTTAACAAGTGAGGGAGACAGAGTTAGAGGGAGACGCCTGTTCGGGCAAGAGCTCCCTCCTGCCTGTTCGGGCTGACACTCTGTCTCCCCCTTTACTCTCTCACTTACTGAAGTGAGAGAAAGAGGGGAGAAGAGGGATTCAAATTTGCTTTCAAATACTTGAGTATATCGAGGTTCTTCTTAGTGTATTATTTTCCAGAGACTTATTTCTCATCCTTTTTCAGGCTTGTTCTTTTCTTAAGGCAGAGCACCGATCTGAATAAATTTGGTAGGGATATGCAAATCGTTTTTCAAAGAGAGGCAGCTCTTCCGATGGCACGGGCTGGGTTAGGTTTAGAAGATCTATCTCGATGACTCCCCCCGCTTCGTCCGACGACTGGGCAGTTTGGTCTGGGGAGCCAAAGGCAATGCACTGGCCGACGCACGTTGTCAGCACTCTCACAGTCTCACATATCCCCTTTTGCCGAATTGTTTTTTTAAACTTGATTTGAAGGTTGTTGAATTTTAACGGAGTTGGTTGGGCTATTTTTATCTATAGGCACTATTTTGATTTCCTAGTTTTATGAAACACATCATCAGTAGTGGACCTCAGGGTCATTGGATGTTTCGGCCATTACCACCAGACACCCTCTCCCAAGGAAGGCCCCGCCAGGGTTGATCGGACCCCAGGGTGTGTCCAACTAAGTTTATAGTAATCTAATTGTAAGGTAATTTTAAAAAGGATTCACGGTTTTATTAGGATCAACTGGTTAAGTTTAGGCAATAGATTTAAATGGTTAGGTTTAGGGTTAAGGTTAAGGCTAAGGTTAAGGTTACGTTTTTAAGGTTTAGGGTTAGGTTTAGGCCTCGGCTTCAAGCCTTAGGTTTAGGCATCGGGTTTAATGGTTAGGGTTAGAGTTAAGGTATTGGTTAAGGTTTTAATTCGGATTAAGGTTTAGGTCTCTGGCTCGTCACGACTTTGAAAGGACAGTGTGGTAAAACTCAGCTTTGTGAAACTCACCGTGCTCTGGCCTTGAGCTCCAGTCCTGGTAGAGACTCAGGAGTTAACATCCTTAAAGGTTTAAGCCTCTACAGTGGTTCGACTTTGATAGGACAACTTGGTTAAACTCAAAGGGCTCTGGCATTGAGTTTCAGTCCTATTGGAGACTCAGGAGTTAACATCCTTTAAGGTTAAAGTCTCTTCAGTTGTTCAACTTTAATAGGACAGCTGGGTAATACTCACACACCGCTCTGGGGTCAGCCGGGGTCATCCTTCTGTCGGTTTTGGAAAAAGAGCTAAATGCTATGAAGCTAAGCGCTAGGTAGCTAAGTTCTTTTCTTTGTTCTCTCTCCTTTCAGGAAGTGCTCCCATCATGCATTGCGGAAGGGGCGTGGCCATTTTCTAAAATGGCGTCTGAGAATTCCATCCTATCTGTTTAAAATTGAATAATTATGGGTTTTATTTGTCTGAAAAAGTAATATAATTCTTAATTAATCATTCAACTAATATATAGATATATAATAAATTAATTTAAAACAATTTATATATAATTAATTCATTTAATAATATTAAAATTGTAAAATCTTGGATCTAATCTATTTTTAATCTCTCTTTTCTGTGATTTAACAAGTGAGGGAGACAGAGTTAGAGGGAGAAGCCTGTTCGGGCAAGAGCTCCCTCCCGCCTGTTCGGGCTGACACTCTGTCTCCCCCTTTACTCTCTCACTTACTGAAGTGAGAGAAAGAGGGGAGAAGAGGGATTAAAATTTGCTTTCAAATACTTGAGTATATCGAGGTTCTTCTTAGTGTATTATTTTCCAGAGACTTATTTCTCTCTAATCTATTTTTAATCTCTCTTTTCTGTGATTTAACAAGTGAGGGAGACAGAGTTAGAGGGAGACGCCTGTTCGGGCAAGAGCTCCCTCCTGCCTGTTCGGGCTGACACTCTGTCTCCCCCTTTACTCTCTCACTTACTGAAGTGAGAGAAAGAGGGGAGAAGAGGGATTCAAATTTGCTTTCAAATACTTGAGTATATCGAGGTTCTTCTTAGTGTATTATTTTCCAGAGACTTATTTCTCATCCTTTTTCAGGCTTGTTCTTTTCTTAAGGCAGAGCACCGATCTGAATAAATTTGGTAGGGATATGCAAATCGTTTTTCAAAGAGAGGCAGCTCTTCCGATGGCACGGGCTGGGTTAGGTTTAGAAGATCTATCTCGATGACTCCCCCCGCTTCGTCCGACGACTGGGCAGTTTGGTCTGGGGAGCCAAAGGCAATGCACTGGCCGACGCACGTTGTCAGCACTCTCACAGTCTCACATATCCCCTTTTGCCGAATTGTTTTTTTAAACTTGATTTGAAGGTTGTTGAATTTTAACGGAGTTGGTTGGGCTATTTTTATCTATAGGCACTATTTTGATTTCCTAGTTTTATGAAACACATCATCAGTAGTGGACCTCAGGGTCATTGGATGTTTCGGCCATTACCACCAGACACCCTCTCCCAAGGAAGGCCCCGCCAGGGTTGATCGGACCCCAGGGTGTGTCCAACTAAGTTTATAGTAATCTAATTGTAAGGTAATTTTAAAAAGGATTCACGGTTTTATTAGGATCAACTGGTTAAGTTTAGGCAATAGATTTAAATGGTTAGGTTTAGGGTTAAGGTTAAGGCTAAGGTTAAGGTTACGTTTTTAAGGTTAGGGTTAGGTTTAGGCCTCGGCTTCAAGCCTTAGGTTTAGGCATCGGGTTTAATGGTTAGGGTTAGAGTTAAGGTATTGGTTAAGGTTTTAATTCGGATTAAGGTTTAGGTCTCTGTCTCGTCACGACTTTGAAAGGACAGTGTGGTAAAACTCAGCTTTGTGAAACTCACCGTGCTCTGGCCTTGAGTTCCAGTCCTGGTAGAGACTCAGGAGTTAACATCCTTTAAGGTTTAAGCCTCTACAGTGGTTCGACTTTGATAGGACAGCTTGGTTAAACTCAAAGGGCTCTGGCATTGAGTTTCAGTCCTATTGGAGACTCAGGAGTTAACATCCTTTAAGGTTAAAGTCTCTTCAGTTGTTCAACTTTGATAGGACAGCTGGGTAATACTCACACACCGCTCTGGGGTCAGCCGGGGTCATCCTTCTATCGGTTTTGGAAAAAGAGCTAAATGCTATGAAGCTAAGCGCTAGGTAGCTAAGTTCTTTTCTTTGTTCTCTCTCCTTTCAGGAAGTGCTCCCATCATGCATTGCGGAAGGGGCGTGGCCATTTTCTAAAATGGCGTCTGAGAATTCCATCCTATCTGTTTAAAATTGAATAATTATGGGTTTTATTTGTCTGAAAAAGTAATATAATTCTTAATTAATCATTCAACTAATATATAGATATATAATAAATTAATTTAAAACAATTTATATATAATTAATTCATTTAATAATATTAAAATTGTAAAATCTTGAATCTAATCTATTTTTAATCTCTCTTTTCTGTGATTTAACAAGTGAGGGAGACAGAGTTAGAGGGAGAAGCCTGTTCGGGCAAGAGCTCCCTCCCGCCTGTTCGGGCTGACACTCTGTCTCCCCCTTTACTCTCTCACTTACTGAAGTGAGAGAAAGAGGGGAGAAGAGGGATTAAAATTTGCTTTCAAATACTTGAGTATATCGAGGTTCTTCTTAGTGTATTATTTTCCAGAGACTTATTTCTCTCTAATCTATTTTTAATCTCTCTTTTTTCTGTGATTTAACAAGTGAGGGAGACAGAGTTAGAGGGAGACGCCTGTTCGGGCAAGAGCTCCCTCCCGCCTGTTCGGGCTGACACTCTGTCTCCCCCTTTACTCTCTCACTTACTGAAGTGAGAGAAAGAGGGGAGAAGAGGGATTAAAATTTGCTTTTAAATACTTGAGTATATCGAGGTTCTTCTTAGTGTATTATTTTCCAGAGATTTATTTCTCATCCTTTTTCAGGCTTGTTCTTTTCTTAAGGCAGAGCACCGATCTGAATAAATTTGGTAGGGATATGCAAATCGTTTTTCAAAGAGAGGCAGCTCTTCCGATGGCACGGGCTGGGTTAGGTTTAGAAGATCTATCTCGATGACTCCCCCCGCTTCGTCCGACGACTGGGCAGTTTGGTCTGGGGAGCCAAAGGCAATGCACTGGCCGACGCACGTTGTCAGCACTCTCACAGTCTCACATATCCCCTTTTGCCGAATTGTTTTTTTTAAACTTGATTTGAAGGTTGTTGAATTTTAACGGAGTTGGTTGGGCTATTTTTATCTATAGGCACTATTTTGATTTCCTAGTTTTATGAAACACATCATCAGTAGTGGACCTCAGGGTCATTGGATGTTTCGGCCATTACCACCAGACACCCTCTCCCAAGGAAGGCCCCGCCAGGGTTGATCGGACCCCAGGGTGTGTCCAACTAAGTTTATAGTAATCTAATTGTAAGGTAATTTTAAAAAGGATTCACGGTTTTATTAGGATCAACTGGTTAAGTTTAGGCAATAGATTTAAATGGTTAGGTTTAGGGTTAAGGTTAAGGCTAAGGTTAAGGTTACGTTTTTAAGGTTAGGGTTAGGTTTAGGCCTCGGCTTCAAGCCTTAGGTTTAGGCATCGGGTTTAATGGTTAGGGTTAGAGTTAAGGTATTGGTTAAGGTTTTAATTCGGATTAAGGTTTAGGTCTCTGTCTCGTCACGACTTTGAAAGGACAGTGTGGTAAAACTCAGCTTTGTGAAACTCACCGTGCTCTGGCCTTGAGTTCCAGTCCTGGTAGAGACTCAGGAGTTAACATCCTTTAAGGTTTAAGCCTCTACAGTGGTTCGACTTTGATAGGACAGCTTGGTTAAACTCAAAGGGCTCTGGCATTGAGTTTCAGTCCTATTGGAGACTCAGGAGTTAACATCCTTTAAGGTTAAAGTCTCTTCAGTTGTTCAACTTTGATAGGACAGCTGGGTAATACTCACACACCGCTCTGGGGTCAGCCGGGGTCATCCTTCTATCGGTTTTGGAAAAAGAGCTAAATGCTATGAAGCTAAGCGCTAGGTAGCTAAGTTCTTTTCTTTGTTCTCTCTCCTTTCAGGAAGTGCTCCCATCATGCATTGCGGAAGGGGCGTGGCCATTTTCTAAAATGGCGTCTGAGAATTCCATCCTATCTGTTTAAAATTGAATAATTATGGGTTTTATTTGTCTGAAAAAGTAATATAATTCTTAATTAATCATTCAACTAATATATAGATATATAATAAATTAATTTAAAACAATTTATATATAATTAATTCATTTAATAATATTAAAATTGTAAAATCTTGAATCTAATCTATTTTTAATCTCTCTTTTCTGTGATTTAACAAGTGAGGGAGACAGAGTTAGAGGGAGAAGCCTGTTCGGGCAAGAGCTCCCTCCCGCCTGTTCGGGCTGACACTCTGTCTCCCCCTTTACTCTCTCACTTACTGAAGTGAGAGAAAGAGGGGAGAAGAGGGATTAAAATTTGCTTTCAAATACTTGAGTATATCGAGGTTCTTCTTAGTGTATTATTTTCCAGAGACTTATTTCTCTCTAATCTATTTTTAATCTCTCTTTTTTCTGTGATTTAACAAGTGAGGGAGACAGAGTTAGAGGGAGACGCCTGTTCGGGCAAGAGCTCCCTCCCGCCTGTTCGGGCTGACACTCTGTCTCCCCCTTTACTCTCTCACTTACTGAAGTGAGAGAAAGAGGGGAGAAGAGGGATTAAAATTTGCTTTTAAATACTTGAGTATATCGAGGTTCTTCTTAGTGTATTATTTTCCAGAGATTTATTTCTCATCCTTTTTCAGGCTTGTTCTTTTCTTAAGGCAGAGCACCGATCTGAATAAATTTGGTAGGGATATGCAAATCGTTTTTCAAAGAGAGGCAGCTCTTCCGATGGCACGGGCTGGGTTAGGTTTAGAAGATCTATCTCGATGACTCCCCCCGCTTCGTCCGACGACTGGGCAGTTTGGTCTGGGGAGCCAAAGGCAATGCACTGGCCGACGCACGTTGTCAGCACTCTCACAGTCTCACATATCCCCTTTTGCCGAATTGTTTTTTTTAAACTTGATTTGAAGGTTGTTGAATTTTAACGGAGTTGGTTGGGCTATTTTTATCTATAGGCACTATTTTGATTTCCTAGTTTTATGAAACACATCATCAGTAGTGGACCTCAGGGTCATTGGATGTTTCGGCCATTACCACCAGACACCCTCTCCCAAGGAAGGCCCCGCCAGGGTTGATCGGACCCCAGGGTGTGTCCAACTAAGTTTATAGTAATCTAATTGTAAGGTAATTTTAAAAAGGATTCACGGTTTTATTAGGATCAACTGGTTAAGTTTAGGCAATAGATTTAAATGGTTAGGTTTAGGGTTAAGGTTAAGGCTAAGGTTAAGGTTACGTTTTTAAGGTTAGGGTTAGGTTTAGGCCTCGGCTTCAAGCCTTAGGTTTAGGCATCGGGTTTAATGGTTAGGGTTAGAGTTAAGGTATTGGTTAAGGTTTTAATTCGGATTAAGGTTTAGGTCTCTGTCTCGTCACGACTTTGAAAGGACAGTGTGGTAAAACTCAGCTTTGTGAAACTCACCGTGCTCTGGCCTTGAGTTCCAGTCCTGGTAGAGACTCAGGAGTTAACATCCTTTAAGGTTTAAGCCTCTACAGTGGTTCGACTTTGATAGGACAGCTTGGTTAAACTCAAAGGGCTCTGGCATTGAGTTTCAGTCCTATTGGAGACTCAGGAGTTAACATCCTTTAAGGTTAAAGTCTCTTCAGTTGTTCAACTTTGATAGGACAGCTGGGTAATACTCACACACCGCTCTGGGGTCAGCCGGGGTCATCCTTCTATCGGTTTTGGAAAAAGAGCTAAATGCTATGAAGCTAAGCGCTAGGTAGCTAAGTTCTTTTCTTTGTTCTCTCTCCTTTCAGGAAGTGCTCCCATCATGCATTGCGGAAGGGGCGTGGCCATTTTCTAAAATGGCGTCTGAGAATTCCATCCTATCTGTTTAAAATTGAATAATTATGGGTTTTATTTGTCTGAAAAAGTAATATAATTCTTAATTAATCATTCAACTAATATATAGATATATAATAAATTAATTTAAAACAATTTATATATAATTAATTCATTTAATAATATTAAAATTGTAAAATCTTGAATCTAATCTATTTTTAATCTCTCTTTTCTGTGATTTAACAAGTGAGGGAGACAGAGTTAGAGGGAGAAGCCTGTTCGGGCAAGAGCTCCCTCCCGCCTGTTCGGGCTGACACTCTGTCTCCCCCTTTACTCTCTCACTTACTGAAGTGAGAGAAAGAGGGGAGAAGAGGGATTAAAATTTGCTTTCAAATACTTGAGTATATCGAGGTTCTTCTTAGTGTATTATTTTCCAGAGACTTATTTCTCTCTAATCTATTTTTAATCTCTCTTTTTTCTGTGATTTAACAAGTGAGGGAGACAGAGTTAGAGGGAGACGCCTGTTCGGGCAAGAGCTCCCTCCCGCCTGTTCGGGCTGACACTCTGTCTCCCCCTTTACTCTCTCACTTACTGAAGTGAGAGAAAGAGGGGAGAAGAGGGATTAAAATTTGCTTTTAAATACTTGAGTATATCGAGGTTCTTCTTAGTGTATTATTTTCCAGAGATTTATTTCTCATCCTTTTTCAGGCTTGTTCTTTTCTTAAGGCAGAGCACCGATCTGAATAAATTTGGTAGGGATATGCAAATCGTTTTTCAAAGAGAGGCAGCTCTTCCGATGGCACGGGCTGGGTTAGGTTTAGAAGATCTATCTCGATGACTCCCCCCGCTTCGTCCGACGACTGGGCAGTTTGGTCTGGGGAGCCAAAGGCAATGCACTGGCCGACGCACGTTGTCAGCACTCTCACAGTCTCACATATCCCCTTTTGCCGAATTGTTTTTTTTAAACTTGATTTGAAGGTTGTTGAATTTTAACGGAGTTGGTTGGGCTATTTTTATCTATAGGCACTATTTTGATTTCCTAGTTTTATGAAACACATCATCAGTAGTGGACCTCAGGGTCATTGGATGTTTCGGCCATTACCACCAGACACCCTCTCCCAAGGAAGGCCCCGCCAGGGTTGATCGGACCCCAGGGTGTGTCCAACTAAGTTTATAGTAATCTAATTGTAAGGTAATTTTAAAAAGGATTCACGGTTTTATTAGGATCAACTGGTTAAGTTTAGGCAATAGATTTAAATGGTTAGGTTTAGGGTTAAGGTTAAGGCTAAGGTTAAGGTTACGTTTTTAAGGTTAGGGTTAGGTTTAGGCCTCGGCTTCAAGCCTTAGGTTTAGGCATCGGGTTTAATGGTTAGGGTTAGAGTTAAGGTATTGGTTAAGGTTTTAATTCGGATTAAGGTTTAGGTCTCTGTCTCGTCACGACTTTGAAAGGACAGTGTGGTAAAACTCAGCTTTGTGAAACTCACCGTGCTCTGGCCTTGAGTTCCAGTCCTGGTAGAGACTCAGGAGTTAACATCCTTTAAGGTTTAAGCCTCTACAGTGGTTCGACTTTGATAGGACAGCTTGGTTAAACTCAAAGGGCTCTGGCATTGAGTTTCAGTCCTATTGGAGACTCAGGAGTTAACATCCTTTAAGGTTAAAGTCTCTTCAGTTGTTCAACTTTGATAGGACAGCTGGGTAATACTCACACACCGCTCTGGGGTCAGCCGGGGTCATCCTTCTATCGGTTTTGGAAAAAGAGCTAAATGCTATGAAGCTAAGCGCTAGGTAGCTAAGTTCTTTTCTTTGTTCTCTCTCCTTTCAGGAAGTGCTCCCATCATGCATTGCGGAAGGGGCGTGGCCATTTTCTAAAATGGCGTCTGAGAATTCCATCCTATCTGTTTAAAATTGAATAATTATGGGTTTTATTTGTCTGAAAAAGTAATATAATTCTTAATTAATCATTCAACTAATATATAGATATATAATAAATTAATTTAAAACAATTTATATATAATTAATTCATTTAATAATATTAAAATTGTAAAATCTTGAATCTAATCTATTTTTAATCTCTCTTTTCTGTGATTTAACAAGTGAGGGAGACAGAGTTAGAGGGAGAAGCCTGTTCGGGCAAGAGCTCCCTCCCGCCTGTTCGGGCTGACACTCTGTCTCCCCCTTTACTCTCTCACTTACTGAAGTGAGAGAAAGAGGGGAGAAGAGGGATTAAAATTTGCTTTCAAATACTTGAGTATATCGAGGTTCTTCTTAGTGTATTATTTTCCAGAGACTTATTTCTCTCTAATCTATTTTTAATCTCTCTTTTTTCTGTGATTTAACAAGTGAGGGAGACAGAGTTAGAGGGAGACGCCTGTTCGGGCAAGAGCTCCCTCCCGCCTGTTCGGGCTGACACTCTGTCTCCCCCTTTACTCTCTCACTTACTGAAGTGAGAGAAAGAGGGGAGAAGAGGGATTAAAATTTGCTTTTAAATACTTGAGTATATCGAGGTTCTTCTTAGTGTATTATTTTCCAGAGATTTATTTCTCATCCTTTTTCAGGCTTGTTCTTTTCTTAAGGCAGAGCACCGATCTGAATAAATTTGGTAGGGATATGCAAATCGTTTTTCAAAGAGAGGCAGCTCTTCCGATGGCACGGGCTGGGTTAGGTTTAGAAGATCTATCTCGATGACTCCCCCCGCTTCGTCCGACGACTGGGCAGTTTGGTCTGGGGAGCCAAAGGCAATGCACTGGCCGACGCACGTTGTCAGCACTCTCACAGTCTCACATATCCCCTTTTGCCGAATTGTTTTTTTTAAACTTGATTTGAAGGTTGTTGAATTTTAACGGAGTTGGTTGGGCTATTTTTATCTATAGGCACTATTTTGATTTCCTAGTTTTATGAAACACATCATCAGTAGTGGACCTCAGGGTCATTGGATGTTTCGGCCATTACCACCAGACACCCTCTCCCAAGGAAGGCCCCGCCAGGGTTGATCGGACCCCAGGGTGTGTCCAACTAAGTTTATAGTAATCTAATTGTAAGGTAATTTTAAAAAGGATTCACGGTTTTATTAGGATCAACTGGTTAAGTTTAGGCAATAGATTTAAATGGTTAGGTTTAGGGTTAAGGTTAAGGCTAAGGTTAAGGTTACGTTTTTAAGGTTAGGGTTAGGTTTAGGCCTCGGCTTCAAGCCTTAGGTTTAGGCATCGGGTTTAATGGTTAGGGTTAGAGTTAAGGTATTGGTTAAGGTTTTAATTCGGATTAAGGTTTAGGTCTCTGTCTCGTCACGACTTTGAAAGGACAGTGTGGTAAAACTCAGCTTTGTGAAACTCACCGTGCTCTGGCCTTGAGTTCCAGTCCTGGTAGAGACTCAGGAGTTAACATCCTTTAAGGTTTAAGCCTCTACAGTGGTTCGACTTTGATAGGACAGCTTGGTTAAACTCAAAGGGCTCTGGCATTGAGTTTCAGTCCTATTGGAGACTCAGGAGTTAACATCCTTTAAGGTTAAAGTCTCTTCAGTTGTTCAACTTTGATAGGACAGCTGGGTAATACTCACACACCGCTCTGGGGTCAGCCGGGGTCATCCTTCTATCGGTTTTGGAAAAAGAGCTAAATGCTATGAAGCTAAGCGCTAGGTAGCTAAGTTCTTTTCTTTGTTCTCTCTCCTTTCAGGAAGTGCTCCCATCATGCATTGCGGAAGGGGCGTGGCCATTTTCTAAAATGGCGTCTGAGAATTCCATCCTATCTGTTTAAAATTGAATAATTATGGGTTTTATTTGTCTGAAAAAGTAATATAATTCTTAATTAATCATTCAACTAATATATAGATATATAATAAATTAATTTAAAACAATTTATATATAATTAATTCATTTAATAATATTAAAATTGTAAAATCTTGAATCTAATCTATTTTTAATCTCTCTTTTCTGTGATTTAACAAGTGAGGGAGACAGAGTTAGAGGGAGAAGCCTGTTCGGGCAAGAGCTCCCTCCCGCCTGTTCGGGCTGACACTCTGTCTCCCCCTTTACTCTCTCACTTACTGAAGTGAGAGAAAGAGGGGAGAAGAGGGATTAAAATTTGCTTTCAAATACTTGAGTATATCGAGGTTCTTCTTAGTGTATTATTTTCCAGAGACTTATTTCTCTCTAATCTATTTTTAATCTCTCTTTTTTCTGTGATTTAACAAGTGAGGGAGACAGAGTTAGAGGGAGACGCCTGTTCGGGCAAGAGCTCCCTCCCGCCTGTTCGGGCTGACACTCTGTCTCCCCCTTTACTCTCTCACTTACTGAAGTGAGAGAAAGAGGGGAGAAGAGGGATTAAAATTTGCTTTTAAATACTTGAGTATATCGAGGTTCTTCTTAGTGTATTATTTTCCAGAGATTTATTTCTCATCCTTTTTCAGGCTTGTTCTTTTCTTAAGGCAGAGCACCGATCTGAATAAATTTGGTAGGGATATGCAAATCGTTTTTCAAAGAGAGGCAGCTCTTCCGATGGCACGGGCTGGGTTAGGTTTAGAAGATCTATCTCGATGACTCCCCCCGCTTCGTCCGACGACTGGGCAGTTTGGTCTGGGGAGCCAAAGGCAATGCACTGGCCGACGCACGTTGTCAGCACTCTCACAGTCTCACATATCCCCTTTTGCCGAATTGTTTTTTTTAAACTTGATTTGAAGGTTGTTGAATTTTAACGGAGTTGGTTGGGCTATTTTTATCTATAGGCACTATTTTGATTTCCTAGTTTTATGAAACACATCATCAGTAGTGGACCTCAGGGTCATTGGATGTTTCGGCCATTACCACCAGACACCCTCTCCCAAGGAAGGCCCCGCCAGGGTTGATCGGACCCCAGGGTGTGTCCAACTAAGTTTATAGTAATCTAATTGTAAGGTAATTTTAAAAAGGATTCACGGTTTTATTAGGATCAACTGGTTAAGTTTAGGCAATAGATTTAAATGGTTAGGTTTAGGGTTAAGGTTAAGGCTAAGGTTAAGGTTACGTTTTTAAGGTTAGGGTTAGGTTTAGGCCTCGGCTTCAAGCCTTAGGTTTAGGCATCGGGTTTAATGGTTAGGGTTAGAGTTAAGGTATTGGTTAAGGTTTTAATTCGGATTAAGGTTTAGGTCTCTGTCTCGTCACGACTTTGAAAGGACAGTGTGGTAAAACTCAGCTTTGTGAAACTCACCGTGCTCTGGCCTTGAGTTCCAGTCCTGGTAGAGACTCAGGAGTTAACATCCTTTAAGGTTTAAGCCTCTACAGTGGTTCGACTTTGATAGGACAGCTTGGTTAAACTCAAAGGGCTCTGGCATTGAGTTTCAGTCCTATTGGAGACTCAGGAGTTAACATCCTTTAAGGTTAAAGTCTCTTCAGTTGTTCAACTTTGATAGGACAGCTGGGTAATACTCACACACCGCTCTGGGGTCAGCCGGGGTCATCCTTCTATCGGTTTTGGAAAAAGAGCTAAATGCTATGAAGCTAAGCGCTAGGTAGCTAAGTTCTTTTCTTTGTTCTCTCTCCTTTCAGGAAGTGCTCCCATCATGCATTGCGGAAGGGGCGTGGCCATTTTCTAAAATGGCGTCTGAGAATTCCATCCTATCTGTTTAAAATTGAATAATTATGGGTTTTATTTGTCTGAAAAAGTAATATAATTCTTAATTAATCATTCAACTAATATATAGATATATAATAAATTAATTTAAAACAATTTATATATAATTAATTCATTTAATAATATTAAAATTGTAAAATCTTGAATCTAATCTATTTTTAATCTCTCTTTTCTGTGATTTAACAAGTGAGGGAGACAGAGTTAGAGGGAGAAGCCTGTTCGGGCAAGAGCTCCCTCCCGCCTGTTCGGGCTGACACTCTGTCTCCCCCTTTACTCTCTCACTTACTGAAGTGAGAGAAAGAGGGGAGAAGAGGGATTAAAATTTGCTTTCAAATACTTGAGTATATCGAGGTTCTTCTTAGTGTATTATTTTCCAGAGACTTATTTCTCTCTAATCTATTTTTAATCTCTCTTTTTTCTGTGATTTAACAAGTGAGGGAGACAGAGTTAGAGGGAGACGCCTGTTCGGGCAAGAGCTCCCTCCCGCCTGTTCGGGCTGACACTCTGTCTCCCCCTTTACTCTCTCACTTACTGAAGTGAGAGAAAGAGGGGAGAAGAGGGATTAAAATTTGCTTTTAAATACTTGAGTATATCGAGGTTCTTCTTAGTGTATTATTTTCCAGAGATTTATTTCTCATCCTTTTTCAGGCTTGTTCTTTTCTTAAGGCAGAGCACCGATCTGAATAAATTTGGTAGGGATATGCAAATCGTTTTTCAAAGAGAGGCAGCTCTTCCGATGGCACGGGCTGGGTTAGGTTTAGAAGATCTATCTCGATGACTCCCCCCGCTTCGTCCGACGACTGGGCAGTTTGGTCTGGGGAGCCAAAGGCAATGCACTGGCCGACGCACGTTGTCAGCACTCTCACAGTCTCACATATCCCCTTTTGCCGAATTGTTTTTTTTAAACTTGATTTGAAGGTTGTTGAATTTTAACGGAGTTGGTTGGGCTATTTTTATCTATAGGCACTATTTTGATTTCCTAGTTTTATGAAACACATCATCAGTAGTGGACCTCAGGGTCATTGGATGTTTCGGCCATTACCACCAGACACCCTCTCCCAAGGAAGGCCCCGCCAGGGTTGATCGGACCCCAGGGTGTGTCCAACTAAGTTTATAGTAATCTAATTGTAAGGTAATTTTAAAAAGGATTCACGGTTTTATTAGGATCAACTGGTTAAGTTTAGGCAATAGATTTAAATGGTTAGGTTTAGGGTTAAGGTTAAGGCTAAGGTTAAGGTTACGTTTTTAAGGTTAGGGTTAGGTTTAGGCCTCGGCTTCAAGCCTTAGGTTTAGGCATCGGGTTTAATGGTTAGGGTTAGAGTTAAGGTATTGGTTAAGGTTTTAATTCGGATTAAGGTTTAGGTCTCTGTCTCGTCACGACTTTGAAAGGACAGTGTGGTAAAACTCAGCTTTGTGAAACTCACCGTGCTCTGGCCTTGAGTTCCAGTCCTGGTAGAGACTCAGGAGTTAACATCCTTTAAGGTTTAAGCCTCTACAGTGGTTCGACTTTGATAGGACAGCTTGGTTAAACTCAAAGGGCTCTGGCATTGAGTTTCAGTCCTATTGGAGACTCAGGAGTTAACATCCTTTAAGGTTAAAGTCTCTTCAGTTGTTCAACTTTGATAGGACAGCTGGGTAATACTCACACACCGCTCTGGGGTCAGCCGGGGTCATCCTTCTATCGGTTTTGGAAAAAGAGCTAAATGCTATGAAGCTAAGCGCTAGGTAGCTAAGTTCTTTTCTTTGTTCTCTCTCCTTTCAGGAAGTGCTCCCATCATGCATTGCGGAAGGGGCGTGGCCATTTTCTAAAATGGCGTCTGAGAATTCCATCCTATCTGTTTAAAATTGAATAATTATGGGTTTTATTTGTCTGAAAAAGTAATATAATTCTTAATTAATCATTCAACTAATATATAGATATATAATAAATTAATTTAAAACAATTTATATATAATTAATTCATTTAATAATATTAAAATTGTAAAATCTTGAATCTAATCTATTTTTAATCTCTCTTTTCTGTGATTTAACAAGTGAGGGAGACAGAGTTAGAGGGAGAAGCCTGTTCGGGCAAGAGCTCCCTCCCGCCTGTTCGGGCTGACACTCTGTCTCCCCCTTTACTCTCTCACTTACTGAAGTGAGAGAAAGAGGGGAGAAGAGGGATTAAAATTTGCTTTCAAATACTTGAGTATATCGAGGTTCTTCTTAGTGTATTATTTTCCAGAGACTTATTTCTCTCTAATCTATTTTTAATCTCTCTTTTTTCTGTGATTTAACAAGTGAGGGAGACAGAGTTAGAGGGAGACGCCTGTTCGGGCAAGAGCTCCCTCCCGCCTGTTCGGGCTGACACTCTGTCTCCCCCTTTACTCTCTCACTTACTGAAGTGAGAGAAAGAGGGGAGAAGAGGGATTAAAATTTGCTTTTAAATACTTGAGTATATCGAGGTTCTTCTTAGTGTATTATTTTCCAGAGATTTATTTCTCATCCTTTTTCAGGCTTGTTCTTTTCTTAAGGCAGAGCACCGATCTGAATAAATTTGGTAGGGATATGCAAATCGTTTTTCAAAGAGAGGCAGCTCTTCCGATGGCACGGGCTGGGTTAGGTTTAGAAGATCTATCTCGATGACTCCCCCCGCTTCGTCCGACGACTGGGCAGTTTGGTCTGGGGAGCCAAAGGCAATGCACTGGCCGACGCACGTTGTCAGCACTCTCACAGTCTCACATATCCCCTTTTGCCGAATTGTTTTTTTTAAACTTGATTTGAAGGTTGTTGAATTTTAACGGAGTTGGTTGGGCTATTTTTATCTATAGGCACTATTTTGATTTCCTAGTTTTATGAAACACATCATCAGTAGTGGACCTCAGGGTCATTGGATGTTTCGGCCATTACCACCAGACACCCTCTCCCAAGGAAGGCCCCGCCAGGGTTGATCGGACCCCAGGGTGTGTCCAACTAAGTTTATAGTAATCTAATTGTAAGGTAATTTTAAAAAGGATTCACGGTTTTATTAGGATCAACTGGTTAAGTTTAGGCAATAGATTTAAATGGTTAGGTTTAGGGTTAAGGTTAAGGCTAAGGTTAAGGTTACGTTTTTAAGGTTAGGGTTAGGTTTAGGCCTCGGCTTCAAGCCTTAGGTTTAGGCATCGGGTTTAATGGTTAGGGTTAGAGTTAAGGTATTGGTTAAGGTTTTAATTCGGATTAAGGTTTAGGTCTCTGTCTCGTCACGACTTTGAAAGGACAGTGTGGTAAAACTCAGCTTTGTGAAACTCACCGTGCTCTGGCCTTGAGTTCCAGTCCTGGTAGAGACTCAGGAGTTAACATCCTTTAAGGTTTAAGCCTCTACAGTGGTTCGACTTTGATAGGACAGCTTGGTTAAACTCAAAGGGCTCTGGCATTGAGTTTCAGTCCTATTGGAGACTCAGGAGTTAACATCCTTTAAGGTTAAAGTCTCTTCAGTTGTTCAACTTTGATAGGACAGCTGGGTAATACTCACACACCGCTCTGGGGTCAGCCGGGGTCATCCTTCTATCGGTTTTGGAAAAAGAGCTAAATGCTATGAAGCTAAGCGCTAGGTAGCTAAGTTCTTTTCTTTGTTCTCTCTCCTTTCAGGAAGTGCTCCCATCATGCATTGCGGAAGGGGCGTGGCCATTTTCTAAAATGGCGTCTGAGAATTCCATCCTATCTGTTTAAAATTGAATAATTATGGGTTTTATTTGTCTGAAAAAGTAATATAATTCTTAATTAATCATTCAACTAATATATAGATATATAATAAATTAATTTAAAACAATTTATATATAATTAATTCATTTAATAATATTAAAATTGTAAAATCTTGAATCTAATCTATTTTTAATCTCTCTTTTCTGTGATTTAACAAGTGAGGGAGACAGAGTTAGAGGGAGAAGCCTGTTCGGGCAAGAGCTCCCTCCCGCCTGTTCGGGCTGACACTCTGTCTCCCCCTTTACTCTCTCACTTACTGAAGTGAGAGAAAGAGGGGAGAAGAGGGATTAAAATTTGCTTTCAAATACTTGAGTATATCGAGGTTCTTCTTAGTGTATTATTTTCCAGAGACTTATTTCTCTCTAATCTATTTTTAATCTCTCTTTTTTCTGTGATTTAACAAGTGAGGGAGACAGAGTTAGAGGGAGACGCCTGTTCGGGCAAGAGCTCCCTCCCGCCTGTTCGGGCTGACACTCTGTCTCCCCCTTTACTCTCTCACTTACTGAAGTGAGAGAAAGAGGGGAGAAGAGGGATTAAAATTTGCTTTTAAATACTTGAGTATATCGAGGTTCTTCTTAGTGTATTATTTTCCAGAGATTTATTTCTCATCCTTTTTCAGGCTTGTTCTTTTCTTAAGGCAGAGCACCGATCTGAATAAATTTGGTAGGGATATGCAAATCGTTTTTCAAAGAGAGGCAGCTCTTCCGATGGCACGGGCTGGGTTAGGTTTAGAAGATCTATCTCGATGACTCCCCCCGCTTCGTCCGACGACTGGGCAGTTTGGTCTGGGGAGCCAAAGGCAATGCACTGGCCGACGCACGTTGTCAGCACTCTCACAGTCTCACATATCCCCTTTTGCCGAATTGTTTTTTTTAAACTTGATTTGAAGGTTGTTGAATTTTAACGGAGTTGGTTGGGCTATTTTTATCTATAGGCACTATTTTGATTTCCTAGTTTTATGAAACACATCATCAGTAGTGGACCTCAGGGTCATTGGATGTTTCGGCCATTACCACCAGACACCCTCTCCCAAGGAAGGCCCCGCCAGGGTTGATCGGACCCCAGGGTGTGTCCAACTAAGTTTATAGTAATCTAATTGTAAGGTAATTTTAAAAAGGATTCACGGTTTTATTAGGATCAACTGGTTAAGTTTAGGCAATAGATTTAAATGGTTAGGTTTAGGGTTAAGGTTAAGGCTAAGGTTAAGGTTACGTTTTTAAGGTTAGGGTTAGGTTTAGGCCTCGGCTTCAAGCCT
This sequence comes from Platichthys flesus, assembly GCF_949316205.1. NCBI lineage: Eukaryota > Metazoa > Chordata > Actinopteri > Pleuronectiformes > Pleuronectidae > Platichthys > Platichthys flesus. The sequence continues at coordinate 50,840 of NW_026910040.1, forward strand.
TAGGTTTAGGCATCGGGTTTAATGGTTAGGGTTAGAGTTAAGGTATTGGTTAAGGTTTTAATTCGGATTAAGGTTTAGGTCTCTGTCTCGTCACGACTTTGAAAGGACAGTGTGGTAAAACTCAGCTTTGTGAAACTCACCGTGCTCTGGCCTTGAGTTCCAGTCCTGGTAGAGACTCAGGAGTTAACATCCTTTAAGGTTTAAGCCTCTACAGTGGTTCGACTTTGATAGGACAGCTTGGTTAAACTCAAAGGGCTCTGGCATTGAGTTTCAGTCCTATTGGAGACTCAGGAGTTAACATCCTTTAAGGTTAAAGTCTCTTCAGTTGTTCAACTTTGATAGGACAGCTGGGTAATACTCACACACCGCTCTGGGGTCAGCCGGGGTCATCCTTCTATCGGTTTTGGAAAAAGAGCTAAATGCTATGAAGCTAAGCGCTAGGTAGCTAAGTTCTTTTCTTTGTTCTCTCTCCTTTCAGGAAGTGCTCCCATCATGCATTGCGGAAGGGGCGTGGCCATTTTCTAAAATGGCGTCTGAGAATTCCATCCTATCTGTTTAAAATTGAATAATTATGGGTTTTATTTGTCTGAAAAAGTAATATAATTCTTAATTAATCATTCAACTAATATATAGATATATAATAAATTAATTTAAAACAATTTATATATAATTAATTCATTTAATAATATTAAAATTGTAAAATCTTGAATCTAATCTATTTTTAATCTCTCTTTTCTGTGATTTAACAAGTGAGGGAGACAGAGTTAGAGGGAGAAGCCTGTTCGGGCAAGAGCTCCCTCCCGCCTGTTCGGGCTGACACTCTGTCTCCCCCTTTACTCTCTCACTTACTGAAGTGAGAGAAAGAGGGGAGAAGAGGGATTAAAATTTGCTTTCAAATACTTGAGTATATCGAGGTTCTTCTTAGTGTATTATTTTCCAGAGACTTATTTCTCTCTAATCTATTTTTAATCTCTCTTTTTTCTGTGATTTAACAAGTGAGGGAGACAGAGTTAGAGGGAGACGCCTGTTCGGGCAAGAGCTCCCTCCCGCCTGTTCGGGCTGACACTCTGTCTCCCCCTTTACTCTCTCACTTACTGAAGTGAGAGAAAGAGGGGAGAAGAGGGATTAAAATTTGCTTTTAAATACTTGAGTATATCGAGGTTCTTCTTAGTGTATTATTTTCCAGAGATTTATTTCTCATCCTTTTTCAGGCTTGTTCTTTTCTTAAGGCAGAGCACCGATCTGAATAAATTTGGTAGGGATATGCAAATCGTTTTTCAAAGAGAGGCAGCTCTTCCGATGGCACGGGCTGGGTTAGGTTTAGAAGATCTATCTCGATGACTCCCCCCGCTTCGTCCGACGACTGGGCAGTTTGGTCTGGGGAGCCAAAGGCAATGCACTGGCCGACGCACGTTGTCAGCACTCTCACAGTCTCACATATCCCCTTTTGCCGAATTGTTTTTTTTAAACTTGATTTGAAGGTTGTTGAATTTTAACGGAGTTGGTTGGGCTATTTTTATCTATAGGCACTATTTTGATTTCCTAGTTTTATGAAACACATCATCAGTAGTGGACCTCAGGGTCATTGGATGTTTCGGCCATTACCACCAGACACCCTCTCCCAAGGAAGGCCCCGCCAGGGTTGATCGGACCCCAGGGTGTGTCCAACTAAGTTTATAGTAATCTAATTGTAAGGTAATTTTAAAAAGGATTCACGGTTTTATTAGGATCAACTGGTTAAGTTTAGGCAATAGATTTAAATGGTTAGGTTTAGGGTTAAGGTTAAGGCTAAGGTTAAGGTTACGTTTTTAAGGTTAGGGTTAGGTTTAGGCCTCGGCTTCAAGCCTTAGGTTTAGGCATCGGGTTTAATGGTTAGGGTTAGAGTTAAGGTATTGGTTAAGGTTTTAATTCGGATTAAGGTTTAGGTCTCTGTCTCGTCACGACTTTGAAAGGACAGTGTGGTAAAACTCAGCTTTGTGAAACTCACCGTGCTCTGGCCTTGAGTTCCAGTCCTGGTAGAGACTCAGGAGTTAACATCCTTTAAGGTTTAAGCCTCTACAGTGGTTCGACTTTGATAGGACAGCTTGGTTAAACTCAAAGGGCTCTGGCATTGAGTTTCAGTCCTATTGGAGACTCAGGAGTTAACATCCTTTAAGGTTAAAGTCTCTTCAGTTGTTCAACTTTGATAGGACAGCTGGGTAATACTCACACACCGCTCTGGGGTCAGCCGGGGTCATCCTTCTATCGGTTTTGGAAAAAGAGCTAAATGCTATGAAGCTAAGCGCTAGGTAGCTAAGTTCTTTTCTTTGTTCTCTCTCCTTTCAGGAAGTGCTCCCATCATGCATTGCGGAAGGGGCGTGGCCATTTTCTAAAATGGCGTCTGAGAATTCCATCCTATCTGTTTAAAATTGAATAATTATGGGTTTTATTTGTCTGAAAAAGTAATATAATTCTTAATTAATCATTCAACTAATATATAGATATATAATAAATTAATTTAAAACAATTTATATATAATTAATTCATTTAATAATATTAAAATTGTAAAATCTTGAATCTAATCTATTTTTAATCTCTCTTTTCTGTGATTTAACAAGTGAGGGAGACAGAGTTAGAGGGAGAAGCCTGTTCGGGCAAGAGCTCCCTCCCGCCTGTTCGGGCTGACACTCTGTCTCCCCCTTTACTCTCTCACTTACTGAAGTGAGAGAAAGAGGGGAGAAGAGGGATTAAAATTTGCTTTCAAATACTTGAGTATATCGAGGTTCTTCTTAGTGTATTATTTTCCAGAGACTTATTTCTCTCTAATCTATTTTTAATCTCTCTTTTTTCTGTGATTTAACAAGTGAGGGAGACAGAGTTAGAGGGAGACGCCTGTTCGGGCAAGAGCTCCCTCCCGCCTGTTCGGGCTGACACTCTGTCTCCCCCTTTACTCTCTCACTTACTGAAGTGAGAGAAAGAGGGGAGAAGAGGGATTAAAATTTGCTTTTAAATACTTGAGTATATCGAGGTTCTTCTTAGTGTATTATTTTCCAGAGATTTATTTCTCATCCTTTTTCAGGCTTGTTCTTTTCTTAAGGCAGAGCACCGATCTGAATAAATTTGGTAGGGATATGCAAATCGTTTTTCAAAGAGAGGCAGCTCTTCCGATGGCACGGGCTGGGTTAGGTTTAGAAGATCTATCTCGATGACTCCCCCCGCTTCGTCCGACGACTGGGCAGTTTGGTCTGGGGAGCCAAAGGCAATGCACTGGCCGACGCACGTTGTCAGCACTCTCACAGTCTCACATATCCCCTTTTGCCGAATTGTTTTTTTTAAACTTGATTTGAAGGTTGTTGAATTTTAACGGAGTTGGTTGGGCTATTTTTATCTATAGGCACTATTTTGATTTCCTAGTTTTATGAAACACATCATCAGTAGTGGACCTCAGGGTCATTGGATGTTTCGGCCATTACCACCAGACACCCTCTCCCAAGGAAGGCCCCGCCAGGGTTGATCGGACCCCAGGGTGTGTCCAACTAAGTTTATAGTAATCTAATTGTAAGGTAATTTTAAAAAGGATTCACGGTTTTATTAGGATCAACTGGTTAAGTTTAGGCAATAGATTTAAATGGTTAGGTTTAGGGTTAAGGTTAAGGCTAAGGTTAAGGTTACGTTTTTAAGGTTAGGGTTAGGTTTAGGCCTCGGCTTCAAGCCTTAGGTTTAGGCATCGGGTTTAATGGTTAGGGTTAGAGTTAAGGTATTGGTTAAGGTTTTAATTCGGATTAAGGTTTAGGTCTCTGTCTCGTCACGACTTTGAAAGGACAGTGTGGTAAAACTCAGCTTTGTGAAACTCACCGTGCTCTGGCCTTGAGTTCCAGTCCTGGTAGAGACTCAGGAGTTAACATCCTTTAAGGTTTAAGCCTCTACAGTGGTTCGACTTTGATAGGACAGCTTGGTTAAACTCAAAGGGCTCTGGCATTGAGTTTCAGTCCTATTGGAGACTCAGGAGTTAACATCCTTTAAGGTTAAAGTCTCTTCAGTTGTTCAACTTTGATAGGACAGCTGGGTAATACTCACACACCGCTCTGGGGTCAGCCGGGGTCATCCTTCTATCGGTTTTGGAAAAAGAGCTAAATGCTATGAAGCTAAGCGCTAGGTAGCTAAGTTCTTTTCTTTGTTCTCTCTCCTTTCAGGAAGTGCTCCCATCATGCATTGCGGAAGGGGCGTGGCCATTTTCTAAAATGGCGTCTGAGAATTCCATCCTATCTGTTTAAAATTGAATAATTATGGGTTTTATTTGTCTGAAAAAGTAATATAATTCTTAATTAATCATTCAACTAATATATAGATATATAATAAATTAATTTAAAACAATTTATATATAATTAATTCATTTAATAATATTAAAATTGTAAAATCTTGAATCTAATCTATTTTTAATCTCTCTTTTCTGTGATTTAACAAGTGAGGGAGACAGAGTTAGAGGGAGAAGCCTGTTCGGGCAAGAGCTCCCTCCCGCCTGTTCGGGCTGACACTCTGTCTCCCCCTTTACTCTCTCACTTACTGAAGTGAGAGAAAGAGGGGAGAAGAGGGATTAAAATTTGCTTTCAAATACTTGAGTATATCGAGGTTCTTCTTAGTGTATTATTTTCCAGAGACTTATTTCTCTCTAATCTATTTTTAATCTCTCTTTTTTCTGTGATTTAACAAGTGAGGGAGACAGAGTTAGAGGGAGACGCCTGTTCGGGCAAGAGCTCCCTCCCGCCTGTTCGGGCTGACACTCTGTCTCCCCCTTTACTCTCTCACTTACTGAAGTGAGAGAAAGAGGGGAGAAGAGGGATTAAAATTTGCTTTTAAATACTTGAGTATATCGAGGTTCTTCTTAGTGTATTATTTTCCAGAGATTTATTTCTCATCCTTTTTCAGGCTTGTTCTTTTCTTAAGGCAGAGCACCGATCTGAATAAATTTGGTAGGGATATGCAAATCGTTTTTCAAAGAGAGGCAGCTCTTCCGATGGCACGGGCTGGGTTAGGTTTAGAAGATCTATCTCGATGACTCCCCCCGCTTCGTCCGACGACTGGGCAGTTTGGTCTGGGGAGCCAAAGGCAATGCACTGGCCGACGCACGTTGTCAGCACTCTCACAGTCTCACATATCCCCTTTTGCCGAATTGTTTTTTTTAAACTTGATTTGAAGGTTGTTGAATTTTAACGGAGTTGGTTGGGCTATTTTTATCTATAGGCACTATTTTGATTTCCTAGTTTTATGAAACACATCATCAGTAGTGGACCTCAGGGTCATTGGATGTTTCGGCCATTACCACCAGACACCCTCTCCCAAGGAAGGCCCCGCCAGGGTTGATCGGACCCCAGGGTGTGTCCAACTAAGTTTATAGTAATCTAATTGTAAGGTAATTTTAAAAAGGATTCACGGTTTTATTAGGATCAACTGGTTAAGTTTAGGCAATAGATTTAAATGGTTAGGTTTAGGGTTAAGGTTAAGGCTAAGGTTAAGGTTACGTTTTTAAGGTTAGGGTTAGGTTTAGGCCTCGGCTTCAAGCCTTAGGTTTAGGCATCGGGTTTAATGGTTAGGGTTAGAGTTAAGGTATTGGTTAAGGTTTTAATTCGGATTAAGGTTTAGGTCTCTGTCTCGTCACGACTTTGAAAGGACAGTGTGGTAAAACTCAGCTTTGTGAAACTCACCGTGCTCTGGCCTTGAGTTCCAGTCCTGGTAGAGACTCAGGAGTTAACATCCTTTAAGGTTTAAGCCTCTACAGTGGTTCGACTTTGATAGGACAGCTTGGTTAAACTCAAAGGGCTCTGGCATTGAGTTTCAGTCCTATTGGAGACTCAGGAGTTAACATCCTTTAAGGTTAAAGTCTCTTCAGTTGTTCAACTTTGATAGGACAGCTGGGTAATACTCACACACCGCTCTGGGGTCAGCCGGGGTCATCCTTCTATCGGTTTTGGAAAAAGAGCTAAATGCTATGAAGCTAAGCGCTAGGTAGCTAAGTTCTTTTCTTTGTTCTCTCTCCTTTCAGGAAGTGCTCCCATCATGCATTGCGGAAGGGGCGTGGCCATTTTCTAAAATGGCGTCTGAGAATTCCATCCTATCTGTTTAAAATTGAATAATTATGGGTTTTATTTGTCTGAAAAAGTAATATAATTCTTAATTAATCATTCAACTAATATATAGATATATAATAAATTAATTTAAAACAATTTATATATAATTAATTCATTTAATAATATTAAAATTGTAAAATCTTGAATCTAATCTATTTTTAATCTCTCTTTTCTGTGATTTAACAAGTGAGGGAGACAGAGTTAGAGGGAGAAGCCTGTTCGGGCAAGAGCTCCCTCCCGCCTGTTCGGGCTGACACTCTGTCTCCCCCTTTACTCTCTCACTTACTGAAGTGAGAGAAAGAGGGGAGAAGAGGGATTAAAATTTGCTTTCAAATACTTGAGTATATCGAGGTTCTTCTTAGTGTATTATTTTCCAGAGACTTATTTCTCTCTAATCTATTTTTAATCTCTCTTTTTTCTGTGATTTAACAAGTGAGGGAGACAGAGTTAGAGGGAGACGCCTGTTCGGGCAAGAGCTCCCTCCCGCCTGTTCGGGCTGACACTCTGTCTCCCCCTTTACTCTCTCACTTACTGAAGTGAGAGAAAGAGGGGAGAAGAGGGATTAAAATTTGCTTTTAAATACTTGAGTATATCGAGGTTCTTCTTAGTGTATTATTTTCCAGAGATTTATTTCTCATCCTTTTTCAGGCTTGTTCTTTTCTTAAGGCAGAGCACCGATCTGAATAAATTTGGTAGGGATATGCAAATCGTTTTTCAAAGAGAGGCAGCTCTTCCGATGGCACGGGCTGGGTTAGGTTTAGAAGATCTATCTCGATGACTCCCCCCGCTTCGTCCGACGACTGGGCAGTTTGGTCTGGGGAGCCAAAGGCAATGCACTGGCCGACGCACGTTGTCAGCACTCTCACAGTCTCACATATCCCCTTTTGCCGAATTGTTTTTTTTAAACTTGATTTGAAGGTTGTTGAATTTTAACGGAGTTGGTTGGGCTATTTTTATCTATAGGCACTATTTTGATTTCCTAGTTTTATGAAACACATCATCAGTAGTGGACCTCAGGGTCATTGGATGTTTCGGCCATTACCACCAGACACCCTCTCCCAAGGAAGGCCCCGCCAGGGTTGATCGGACCCCAGGGTGTGTCCAACTAAGTTTATAGTAATCTAATTGTAAGGTAATTTTAAAAAGGATTCACGGTTTTATTAGGATCAACTGGTTAAGTTTAGGCAATAGATTTAAATGGTTAGGTTTAGGGTTAAGGTTAAGGCTAAGGTTAAGGTTACGTTTTTAAGGTTAGGGTTAGGTTTAGGCCTCGGCTTCAAGCCTTAGGTTTAGGCATCGGGTTTAATGGTTAGGGTTAGAGTTAAGGTATTGGTTAAGGTTTTAATTCGGATTAAGGTTTAGGTCTCTGTCTCGTCACGACTTTGAAAGGACAGTGTGGTAAAACTCAGCTTTGTGAAACTCACCGTGCTCTGGCCTTGAGTTCCAGTCCTGGTAGAGACTCAGGAGTTAACATCCTTTAAGGTTTAAGCCTCTACAGTGGTTCGACTTTGATAGGACAGCTTGGTTAAACTCAAAGGGCTCTGGCATTGAGTTTCAGTCCTATTGGAGACTCAGGAGTTAACATCCTTTAAGGTTAAAGTCTCTTCAGTTGTTCAACTTTGATAGGACAGCTGGGTAATACTCACACACCGCTCTGGGGTCAGCCGGGGTCATCCTTCTATCGGTTTTGGAAAAAGAGCTAAATGCTATGAAGCTAAGCGCTAGGTAGCTAAGTTCTTTTCTTTGTTCTCTCTCCTTTCAGGAAGTGCTCCCATCATGCATTGCGGAAGGGGCGTGGCCATTTTCTAAAATGGCGTCTGAGAATTCCATCCTATCTGTTTAAAATTGAATAATTATGGGTTTTATTTGTCTGAAAAAGTAATATAATTCTTAATTAATCATTCAACTAATATATAGATATATAATAAATTAATTTAAAACAATTTATATATAATTAATTCATTTAATAATATTAAAATTGTAAAATCTTGAATCTAATCTATTTTTAATCTCTCTTTTCTGTGATTTAACAAGTGAGGGAGACAGAGTTAGAGGGAGAAGCCTGTTCGGGCAAGAGCTCCCTCCCGCCTGTTCGGGCTGACACTCTGTCTCCCCCTTTACTCTCTCACTTACTGAAGTGAGAGAAAGAGGGGAGAAGAGGGATTAAAATTTGCTTTCAAATACTTGAGTATATCGAGGTTCTTCTTAGTGTATTATTTTCCAGAGACTTATTTCTCTCTAATCTATTTTTAATCTCTCTTTTTTCTGTGATTTAACAAGTGAGGGAGACAGAGTTAGAGGGAGACGCCTGTTCGGGCAAGAGCTCCCTCCCGCCTGTTCGGGCTGACACTCTGTCTCCCCCTTTACTCTCTCACTTACTGAAGTGAGAGAAAGAGGGGAGAAGAGGGATTAAAATTTGCTTTTAAATACTTGAGTATATCGAGGTTCTTCTTAGTGTATTATTTTCCAGAGATTTATTTCTCATCCTTTTTCAGGCTTGTTCTTTTCTTAAGGCAGAGCACCGATCTGAATAAATTTGGTAGGGATATGCAAATCGTTTTTCAAAGAGAGGCAGCTCTTCCGATGGCACGGGCTGGGTTAGGTTTAGAAGATCTATCTCGATGACTCCCCCCGCTTCGTCCGACGACTGGGCAGTTTGGTCTGGGGAGCCAAAGGCAATGCACTGGCCGACGCACGTTGTCAGCACTCTCACAGTCTCACATATCCCCTTTTGCCGAATTGTTTTTTTTAAACTTGATTTGAAGGTTGTTGAATTTTAACGGAGTTGGTTGGGCTATTTTTATCTATAGGCACTATTTTGATTTCCTAGTTTTATGAAACACATCATCAGTAGTGGACCTCAGGGTCATTGGATGTTTCGGCCATTACCACCAGACACCCTCTCCCAAGGAAGGCCCCGCCAGGGTTGATCGGACCCCAGGGTGTGTCCAACTAAGTTTATAGTAATCTAATTGTAAGGTAATTTTAAAAAGGATTCACGGTTTTATTAGGATCAACTGGTTAAGTTTAGGCAATAGATTTAAATGGTTAGGTTTAGGGTTAAGGTTAAGGCTAAGGTTAAGGTTACGTTTTTAAGGTTAGGGTTAGGTTTAGGCCTCGGCTTCAAGCCTTAGGTTTAGGCATCGGGTTTAATGGTTAGGGTTAGAGTTAAGGTATTGGTTAAGGTTTTAATTCGGATTAAGGTTTAGGTCTCTGTCTCGTCACGACTTTGAAAGGACAGTGTGGTAAAACTCAGCTTTGTGAAACTCACCGTGCTCTGGCCTTGAGTTCCAGTCCTGGTAGAGACTCAGGAGTTAACATCCTTTAAGGTTTAAGCCTCTACAGTGGTTCGACTTTGATAGGACAGCTTGGTTAAACTCAAAGGGCTCTGGCATTGAGTTTCAGTCCTATTGGAGACTCAGGAGTTAACATCCTTTAAGGTTAAAGTCTCTTCAGTTGTTCAACTTTGATAGGACAGCTGGGTAATACTCACACACCGCTCTGGGGTCAGCCGGGGTCATCCTTCTATCGGTTTTGGAAAAAGAGCTAAATGCTATGAAGCTAAGCGCTAGGTAGCTAAGTTCTTTTCTTTGTTCTCTCTCCTTTCAGGAAGTGCTCCCATCATGCATTGCGGAAGGGGCGTGGCCATTTTCTAAAATGGCGTCTGAGAATTCCATCCTATCTGTTTAAAATTGAATAATTATGGGTTTTATTTGTCTGAAAAAGTAATATAATTCTTAATTAATCATTCAACTAATATATAGATATATAATAAATTAATTTAAAACAATTTATATATAATTAATTCATTTAATAATATTAAAATTGTAAAATCTTGAATCTAATCTATTTTTAATCTCTCTTTTCTGTGATTTAACAAGTGAGGGAGACAGAGTTAGAGGGAGAAGCCTGTTCGGGCAAGAGCTCCCTCCCGCCTGTTCGGGCTGACACTCTGTCTCCCCCTTTACTCTCTCACTTACTGAAGTGAGAGAAAGAGGGGAGAAGAGGGATTAAAATTTGCTTTCAAATACTTGAGTATATCGAGGTTCTTCTTAGTGTATTATTTTCCAGAGACTTATTTCTCTCTAATCTATTTTTAATCTCTCTTTTTTCTGTGATTTAACAAGTGAGGGAGACAGAGTTAGAGGGAGACGCCTGTTCGGGCAAGAGCTCCCTCCCGCCTGTTCGGGCTGACACTCTGTCTCCCCCTTTACTCTCTCACTTACTGAAGTGAGAGAAAGAGGGGAGAAGAGGGATTAAAATTTGCTTTTAAATACTTGAGTATATCGAGGTTCTTCTTAGTGTATTATTTTCCAGAGATTTATTTCTCATCCTTTTTCAGGCTTGTTCTTTTCTTAAGGCAGAGCACCGATCTGAATAAATTTGGTAGGGATATGCAAATCGTTTTTCAAAGAGAGGCAGCTCTTCCGATGGCACGGGCTGGGTTAGGTTTAGAAGATCTATCTCGATGACTCCCCCCGCTTCGTCCGACGACTGGGCAGTTTGGTCTGGGGAGCCAAAGGCAATGCACTGGCCGACGCACGTTGTCAGCACTCTCACAGTCTCACATATCCCCTTTTGCCGAATTGTTTTTTTTAAACTTGATTTGAAGGTTGTTGAATTTTAACGGAGTTGGTTGGGCTATTTTTATCTATAGGCACTATTTTGATTTCCTAGTTTTATGAAACACATCATCAGTAGTGGACCTCAGGGTCATTGGATGTTTCGGCCATTACCACCAGACACCCTCTCCCAAGGAAGGCCCCGCCAGGGTTGATCGGACCCCAGGGTGTGTCCAACTAAGTTTATAGTAATCTAATTGTAAGGTAATTTTAAAAAGGATTCACGGTTTTATTAGGATCAACTGGTTAAGTTTAGGCAATAGATTTAAATGGTTAGGTTTAGGGTTAAGGTTAAGGCTAAGGTTAAGGTTACGTTTTTAAGGTTAGGGTTAGGTTTAGGCCTCGGCTTCAAGCCTTAGGTTTAGGCATCGGGTTTAATGGTTAGGGTTAGAGTTAAGGTATTGGTTAAGGTTTTAATTCGGATTAAGGTTTAGGTCTCTGTCTCGTCACGACTTTGAAAGGACAGTGTGGTAAAACTCAGCTTTGTGAAACTCACCGTGCTCTGGCCTTGAGTTCCAGTCCTGGTAGAGACTCAGGAGTTAACATCCTTTAAGGTTTAAGCCTCTACAGTGGTTCGACTTTGATAGGACAGCTTGGTTAAACTCAAAGGGCTCTGGCATTGAGTTTCAGTCCTATTGGAGACTCAGGAGTTAACATCCTTTAAGGTTAAAGTCTCTTCAGTTGTTCAACTTTGATAGGACAGCTGGGTAATACTCACACACCGCTCTGGGGTCAGCCGGGGTCATCCTTCTATCGGTTTTGGAAAAAGAGCTAAATGCTATGAAGCTAAGCGCTAGGTAGCTAAGTTCTTTTCTTTGTTCTCTCTCCTTTCAGGAAGTGCTCCCATCATGCATTGCGGAAGGGGCGTGGCCATTTTCTAAAATGGCGTCTGAGAATTCCATCCTATCTGTTTAAAATTGAATAATTATGGGTTTTATTTGTCTGAAAAAGTAATATAATTCTTAATTAATCATTCAACTAATATATAGATATATAATAAATTAATTTAAAACAATTTATATATAATTAATTCATTTAATAATATTAAAATTGTAAAATCTTGAATCTAATCTATTTTTAATCTCTCTTTTCTGTGATTTAACAAGTGAGGGAGACAGAGTTAGAGGGAGAAGCCTGTTCGGGCAAGAGCTCCCTCCCGCCTGTTCGGGCTGACACTCTGTCTCCCCCTTTACTCTCTCACTTACTGAAGTGAGAGAAAGAGGGGAGAAGAGGGATTAAAATTTGCTTTCAAATACTTGAGTATATCGAGGTTCTTCTTAGTGTATTATTTTCCAGAGACTTATTTCTCTCTAATCTATTTTTAATCTCTCTTTTTTCTGTGATTTAACAAGTGAGGGAGACAGAGTTAGAGGGAGACGCCTGTTCGGGCAAGAGCTCCCTCCCGCCTGTTCGGGCTGACACTCTGTCTCCCCCTTTACTCTCTCACTTACTGAAGTGAGAGAAAGAGGGGAGAAGAGGGATTAAAATTTGCTTTTAAATACTTGAGTATATCGAGGTTCTTCTTAGTGTATTATTTTCCAGAGATTTATTTCTCATCCTTTTTCAGGCTTGTTCTTTTCTTAAGGCAGAGCACCGATCTGAATAAATTTGGTAGGGATATGCAAATCGTTTTTCAAAGAGAGGCAGCTCTTCCGATGGCACGGGCTGGGTTAGGTTTAGAAGATCTATCTCGATGACTCCCCCCGCTTCGTCCGACGACTGGGCAGTTTGGTCTGGGGAGCCAAAGGCAATGCACTGGCCGACGCACGTTGTCAGCACTCTCACAGTCTCACATATCCCCTTTTGCCGAATTGTTTTTTTTAAACTTGATTTGAAGGTTGTTGAATTTTAACGGAGTTGGTTGGGCTATTTTTATCTATAGGCACTATTTTGATTTCCTAGTTTTATGAAACACATCATCAGTAGTGGACCTCAGGGTCATTGGATGTTTCGGCCATTACCACCAGACACCCTCTCCCAAGGAAGGCCCCGCCAGGGTTGATCGGACCCCAGGGTGTGTCCAACTAAGTTTATAGTAATCTAATTGTAAGGTAATTTTAAAAAGGATTCACGGTTTTATTAGGATCAACTGGTTAAGTTTAGGCAATAGATTTAAATGGTTAGGTTTAGGGTTAAGGTTAAGGCTAAGGTTAAGGTTACGTTTTTAAGGTTAGGGTTAGGTTTAGGCCTCGGCTTCAAGCCTTAGGTTTAGGCATCGGGTTTAATGGTTAGGGTTAGAGTTAAGGTATTGGTTAAGGTTTTAATTCGGATTAAGGTTTAGGTCTCTGTCTCGTCACGACTTTGAAAGGACAGTGTGGTAAAACTCAGCTTTGTGAAACTCACCGTGCTCTGGCCTTGAGTTCCAGTCCTGGTAGAGACTCAGGAGTTAACATCCTTTAAGGTTTAAGCCTCTACAGTGGTTCGACTTTGATAGGACAGCTTGGTTAAACTCAAAGGGCTCTGGCATTGAGTTTCAGTCCTATTGGAGACTCAGGAGTTAACATCCTTTAAGGTTAAAGTCTCTTCAGTTGTTCAACTTTGATAGGACAGCTGGGTAATACTCACACACCGCTCTGGGGTCAGCCGGGGTCATCCTTCTATCGGTTTTGGAAAAAGAGCTAAATGCTATGAAGCTAAGCGCTAGGTAGCTAAGTTCTTTTCTTTGTTCTCTCTCCTTTCAGGAAGTGCTCCCATCATGCATTGCGGAAGGGGCGTGGCCATTTTCTAAAATGGCGTCTGAGAATTCCATCCTATCTGTTTAAAATTGAATAATTATGGGTTTTATTTGTCTGAAAAAGTAATATAATTCTTAATTAATCATTCAACTAATATATAGATATATAATAAATTAATTTAAAACAATTTATATATAATTAATTCATTTAATAATATTAAAATTGTAAAATCTTGAATCTAATCTATTTTTAATCTCTCTTTTCTGTGATTTAACAAGTGAGGGAGACAGAGTTAGAGGGAGAAGCCTGTTCGGGCAAGAGCTCCCTCCCGCCTGTTCGGGCTGACACTCTGTCTCCCCCTTTACTCTCTCACTTACTGAAGTGAGAGAAAGAGGGGAGAAGAGGGATTAAAATTTGCTTTCAAATACTTGAGTATATCGAGGTTCTTCTTAGTGTATTATTTTCCAGAGACTTAT